>NC_052338.1:29597586-29610086 GCF_016432855.1 Salvelinus namaycush
GCAGTTGCAGGAACCTACACCTGTATATGATGGATAGGAAAATACACCTGTATATGATGGATAGGAACATACACCTGTATATGATAGATTAGGAACATACACCTGTATATGATGGATAGGAGAATAAACCTGTAATGATGGATAGGAAACATACACCTGTATATGATGTATGAGGAACATACACCTGTATATGATGGATAGGAACATACACCTGTATATGATGGATAGGAACTACACCATGTATATGATGGATAGGAAACATACACCTGTATATGATAGATAGGAACATACACCTGTATATGATGGATAGGAGCATACACCTGTATATGATGTTTAGGAACATACACCTGTATATGATGGATAGGAGCATACACCTGTATATGATGGATAGGAACATACACCTGTATATGATGTAGAGGAACATACACCTGTATATGATGGATAGGAACATACACCTGTATATGATAGATAGGAACATACACCTGTAAATGATGGACAGGAACATACACCTGTATATGATGGATAGGAACATACACCTGTATACCATGTAGAGGAACATACACCTGTATATAATAGATAGGAACATACACCTGTATATGATGGATAGGAACATACACCTGTATATAATGGATAGGAACATACACCTGTATACAATGGATAGGAACATACACCTGTATACCATGTAGAGGAACATACACCTGTATATGATAGATAGGAACATACACCTGTATATGATAGAGAACAACACATGTATGATGATAGGAACATACACCTGTATATGATGGATAGGAACATACACCTGTATATGATGGATAGGAACATACAGCTGTATATGATGGATAGGAACATACACCTGTATACCATGTAGAGGAACATACACCTGTTATATGGATAGGAACATACACCGTATTTGATAGTGGAAATAAACCTGTATGTAATGGACGGAACATACCACCTGTATACAATGTAGAGGAACATACACCTGTATATAATGGATAGGAACATACACCTGTATACCATGTAGAGGAACATACACCTGTATATTATAGATAGGAACATACACCTGTATATGATGGATAGGAACATACACCTGTATATGATAGATAGGAACATACAACTGTATATAATGGATAGGAACATACACCTGTATATGATGGATAGGAACATACACCTGTATATGATAGATAGGAACATACACCTGTATATAATGTAGAGGAACATACACCTGTATATGATGGATAGGAACATACACCTGTATATGATAGTAGGAACATACACCTGTATATGATAGATAGGAACATAAACCTGTATATGATGGATAGGAACATACACTGTATATGATAGATAGGAACATACACCTGTATGTGATGGATAGGAGCATACACCTGTATATGATGGATAGGAACATACACCTGTATATGATGTAGAGGAACTTACACTGTATATGATGGATAGGAACATACACCTGTATATGATGGATAAGAACATACACCTGTATATGATAGATAGGAAAATACACCTGTATATGATGGATAGGAACATACACCTGTATATGATGGATAGGGAACATACACCTGTATATGATGTAGAGGAACATACACCTGTATATGATGGATAGGAACATACACCTGTATATGATAGATAGGAACATACACCTGTATATGATAGATAGGAACATACACCTGTAAATGATAGATAGGAACATACACCTGTATATGATGGATAGGAACATACACCTGTATATGATGGATAGGAACATACACCTGTATATGATTGATAGGAACATACACCTGTATATGATGGATAGGAACATACACCTGTAAATGATAGATAGGAACATACACCTGTATACCATGTAGAGGAACATACACCTGCAAAATGATGGATAGGAACATACACCTGTAAATGATAGATAGGAACATACACCTGTATACCATGTAGAGGAACATACACCTGTATATGATGGATAGGAACATACACCTGTATATGATGGATAGGAACATACACCTGTATATGATAGATAGGAACATACACCTGTATATGATGGATAGGAACATACACCTGTATATGATGGATAGGAACATACACCTGTATATGATGTAGAGGAACATACACCTGTATATAATGGATAGGAACATACACCTTATATGATGGATAGGAACATACACCTGTATACCATGTAGAGGAACTACACCTGTATTGATGGATAGGAACATACACCTGTATATGATGGATAGGAACATACACCTGTATATGATGGATGGAACATACACCTGTATAGATAGATAGGAACATACACCTGTATATGATGGATAGAACATACACCTGTATATGATGGATAGGAACATACACCTGTATATGATGTAGAGGAACATACACCTGTATACAATGTAGAGGAACATACACCTGTATATGATGGATAGGAACATACACCTGTATATGATAGATAGGAACATACACCTGTATATGATAGATAGGAAAATACACCTGTATATGATGGATATGAACATACACCTGTATATGATAGATAGGAACATACACCTGTAAATGATAGATAGGAACATACACCTGTATATGATGGATAGGAGCATACACCTGTATATGATGGATAGGAACATACACCTGTATATGATGTAGAGCACATATGTCAGAGTCAAGGCCCGCGGGCCACATCCGGCCCGCGAGAAGGTTTTTTACGGCCCCTGGGATGATCTTGATTTATATAAGAACCGGCCCGCAGACCGCAGCAAGCCGCAGCCCGCAGATCTTTTACACGCACCAATACTACATTTCCCACAATGCAACGGTGACGCACCGAGCAGTAGGCTGCTTCATTTCAATATTTATTGGCACAGCAGTCGTCAGCATCACAGTAAAATTAACTTTCAGATACCCATCAAAAATGGCAAAACGGAAGGTGGACACTGAGAACCGGGGGTTTCAAACAAGGTGGGAGTCGGAGTATATGTTCACGGAGGTAGCTGGAAAACGTGTGTCTTCTGTGTGGAGAAAGTGTGGCGGTACTGAAAGAGTATAATCTGAGACGACATTATGAAACGAAACACGCGGACAAAAACAAGAATATGGACATGGAACAAAGGCTACAAAAGGCTAGATTTTTGCACTTATTTTATTGTATTTCAATCCAATTATATTTTAAAAATATTTCAGTTGAGTGGATGATAGAAAATTGCTATTATTGTTTTTTTCTTTGAAGTAAATTTAGCCACTTTTGCTAAAATAGAAAATATGGCTACTGATGGTGCCTTGAATACCGGTTTCTTTCATTAATGTTCATGTTATGGGGATTTTTATATAAAGGAAATTTGTCTTTTGTGTCTGTTGAAAATTAAAGATTACTGACAGAGCCATAAGAAAATATTGCTTTATTTATCTGATCATATTGAATATATTTGTTAGGTTTTCAGTAGGGTCAATTAGGTTCACTAGACTATATGCGTCATTTAAAAATTTTTCAATGAACATTCGAACAGTCCGGCCCTCGGCTTGTAGCTAAATTTTTTATTTGGCCCTCCGTCCATTTGACTTTGACACCCCTGATGTAGAGGAACATACACCTGTATATGATGGATAGGAACATACACCTGTATATGATGGATAGGAACATACACCTGTATATGATGGATAGGAACATACACCTGTATATGATGGATAGGAACATACACCTGTATATGATGTAGAGGAACATACACCTGTATATGATGGATAGGAACATACACCTGTATATGATGGATAGGAACATACACCTGTATATGATAGATAGGAACATACACCTGTATATGATGGATAGGAGCATACACCTGTATATGATGGATAGGAACATACACCTGTATATGATGGATAGGAGCATACACCTGTATATGATGGATAGGAACATACACCTGTATATGATGGATAGGAACATACACCTGTATATGATGTAGAGGAACATACACCTGTATATGATGGATAGGAACATACACCTGTATATGATGGATAGGAACATACACCTGTATATGATGGATAGGAACATACACCTGTGTACCATGTAGAGGAACATACACCTGTAAATGATAGATAGGAACATACACCTGTATATGATGGATAGGAACATACAACAGTAAATGATGGATAGGAACATACACCTGTAAATGATGGATAGGAACATACACCTGTATACCATGTAGAGGAACATACACCTGTATACCATGTAGAGGAACATACACCTGTATATGATGGATAGGAACATACACCTGTATATGATGTAGAGGAACATACACCTGTATATGATGGATAGGAACATACACCTGTATATGATGGATAGGAACATACACCTGTATATGATGGATAGGAACATACACCTGTATACCATGTAGAGGAACATACACCTGTGTACCATGTAGAGGAACATACACCTGAATATGATGGATAAGAACATACACCTGTGTACCATGTAGAGGAACATACACCTGTGTACCATGTAGAGGAACATACACCTGTATATGATGTAGAGGAACATACACCTGTATATGATGGATAGGAACATACACCTGTATATGATGGATAGGAACATACACCTGTATATGATGGATAGGAACATACACCTGTATATGATAGATAGGAACATACACCTGTATATGATGGATAGGAGCATACACCTGTATATGATGGATAGGAACATACACCTGTATATGATGGATAGGAGCATACACCTGTATATGATGGATAGGAACATACACCTGTATATGATGTAGAGGAACATACACCTGTATATGATGGATAGGAACATACACCTGTATATGATGGATAGGAACATACACCTGTATATGATGGATAGGAACATACACCTGTATATGATGGATAGGAACATACACCTGTATACCATGTAGAGGAACATACACCTGTATATGATGGATAGGAACATACACCTGTAAATGATAGATAGGAACATACACCTGTATATGATGTAGAGGAACATACACCTGTATATGATGGATAGGAACATACACCTGTATATGATGGATAGGAACATACACCTGTATATGATGGATAGGAACATACACCTGTATACCATGTAGAGGAACATACACCTGTGTACCATGTAGAGGAACATACACCTGAATATGATGGATAAGAACATACACCTGTGTACCATGTAGAGGAACATACACCTGTGTACCATGTAGAGGAACATACACCTGTATATGATGTAGAGGAACATACACCTGTATATGATGTAGAGGAACATACACCTGTATATGATGTAGAGGAACATACACCTGTATATGATGTAGAGGAACATACACCTCTATATGATGTAGAGGAACATACACCTGTATATGATGTAGAGGAACATACACCTGTATATGATGGATAAGAACATACACCTGTGTACCATGTAGAGGGACATACACCTGTGTACCATGTAGAGGAACATACACCTGTGTACCATGTAGAGGAACATACACCTGAATATGATGGATAAGAACATACACCTGTGTACCATGTAGAGGAACATACACCTGTGTACCATGTAGAGGAACATACACCTGAATACCATGTAGAGGAACATACACCTGCATATGATGGATAAGAACATACACCTGTGTACCATGTAGAGGAACATACACCTGTGTACCATGTAGAGGAACATACAACTGAATATGATGGATAAGAACATACACCTGTGTACCATGTAGAGGAACATACACCTGTGTACCATGTAGAGGAACATACACCTGAATACCATGTAGAGGAACATACACCTGAATATGATGGATAAGAACATACACCTGTGTACCATGTAGAGGTACATACACCTGTGTACCATGTAGAGGAACATACACCTGTTTATGATAGATAGGAACATACACCTGTGTACCATGTAGAGGAACATACACCTGTGTACCATGTAGAGGAACATACACCTGAATACCATGTAGAGGAACATACACCTGTATATGATAGATAGGAACATACACCTGTATATGATGTAGAGGAACATACACCTGTATATGATGGATAAGAACATACACCTGTATACCATGTAGAGGAACATACACCTGTGTACCATGTAGAGGAACATACACCTGAATACCATGTAGAGGAACATACACCTGTATATGATAGATAGGAACATACACCTGTATATGATAGATAGGAACATACACCTGTATATGATAGATAGGAACATACACCTGTATATGATAGATAGGAACATACACCTGTATATGATAGATAGGAACATACACCTGTATATGATAGATAGGAACATACACCTGTATATGATAGATAGGAACATACACCTGTATATGATAGATAAGAACATACACCTGTATATGATGCATAGGAACATACACCTATATATGATGCATAACAACATACAGCTGTATATGATGGATAGGAACATACACCTGTATACCATGTAGAGGAACATACACCTGTATACCATGTAGAGGAACATACACCTGTATATTATAGATAGGAACATACACCTGTATATGATGGATAGGAACATACACCTGTATATGATGGATAGGAACATACACCTGTATATGATAGATAGGAACATACAACTGTATATAATGGATAGGAACATACACCTGTATATGATGGATAGGAACATACACCTGTATATGATAGATAGGAACATACACCTGTATATGATGGATAGGAACATACACCTGTATATGATAGATAGGAACATACACCTGTATGTGATGGATAGGAGCATACACCTGTATATGATGGATAGGAACATACACCTGTATATGATGTAGAGGAACTTACACCTGTATATGATGGATAGGAACATACACCTGTATATGATGGATAAGAACATACACCTGTATATGATAGATAGGAACATACACCTGTATATGATGGATAGGAACATACACCTGTATATGATGGATAGGAACATACACCTGTATATGATGTAGAGGAACATACACCTGTATATGATGGATAGGAACATACACCTGTATATGATAGATAGGAACATACACCTGTATATGATAGATAGGAACATACACCTGTAAATGATAGTTAGGAACATACACCTGTATATGATGGATAGGAACATACACCTGTATATGATGGATAGGAACATACACCTGTATATGATTGATAGGAACATACACCTGTAAATGATAGATAGGAACATACACCTGTATACCATGTAGAGGAACATACACCTGCAAAATGATGGATAGGAACATACACCTGTAAATGATAGATAGGAACATACACCTGTATACCATGTAGAGGAACATACACCTGTATACAATGTAGAGGAACATACACCTGTATATAATGGATAGGAACATACACCTGTAAATGATAGATAGGAACATACACCTGTATATGATTGATAGGAACATACACCTGTATATGATAGATAGGAACATACACCTGTATATGATAGATAGGAACATACACCTGTATATGATGGATATGAACATACACCTGTATATGATAGATAGGAACATACACCTGTATATGATGTAGAGGAACATACACCTGTATATGATGGATAGGAACATACACCTGTATATGATGGATAGGAGCATACACCTGTATATGATGGATAGGAAAATACACCTGAATATGATGTAGAGGAACATACACCTGTATATGATGGATAGGAACATACACCTGTATATGATGGATAGGAACTTACACCTGTATATGATGTAGAGGAACATACACCTGTATATGATGGATAGGAACATACACCTGTATATGATGGATAGGAACATACACCTGTATATGATGTAGAGGAACATACACCTGTATATGATGGATAGGAACTTACACCTGTATATGATGTAGAGGAACATACATCTGTATATGATGGATAGGAACATACACCTGTATATGATGGATAGGAACATACACCTGTATATGATAGATAGGAACATACACCTGTATATGATGGATAGGAGCATACACCTGTATATGATGGATAGGAACATACACCTGTATATGATGGATAGGAGCATACACCTGTATATGATGGATAGGAACATACACCTGTATATGATGTAGAGGAACATACACCTGTATATGATGGATAGGAACATACACCTGTATATGATGGATAGGAACATACACCTGTATATGATGGATAGGAACATACACCTGTATATGATGGATAGGAACATACACCTGTATACCATGTAGAGGAACATACACCTGTATATGATGGATAGGAACATACACCTGTATACCATGTAGAGGAACATACACCTGTATATGATGGATAGGAACATACACCTGTAAATGATAGATAGGAACATACACCTGTATATGATGGATAGGAACATACAACAGTAAATGATGGATAGGAACATACACCTGTAAATGATAGATAGGAACATACACCTGTATACCATGTAGAGGAACATACACCTGTATACCATGTAGAGGAACATACACCTGTATATGATGGATAGGAACATACACCTGTATATGATGTAGAGGAACATACACCTGTATATGATGGATAGGAACATACACCTGTATATGATGGATAGGAACATACACCTGTATATGATGGATAGGAACATACACCTGTATACCATGTAGAGGAACATACACCTGTGTACCATGTAGAGGAACATACACCTGTATATGATGTAGAGGAACATACACCTGTATATGATGTAGAGGAACATACACCTGTATATGATGTAGAGGAACATACACCTGTATATGATGTAGAGGAACATACACCTGTATATGATGTAGAGGAACATACACCTCTATATGATGTAGAGGAACATACACCTGTATATGATGTAGAGGAACATACACCTGTATATGATGGATAAGAACATACACCTGTGTACCATGTAGAGGAACATACACCTGTGTACCATGTAGAGGAACATACACCTGTGTACCATGTAGAGGAACATACACCTGAATATGATGGATAAGAACATACACCTGTGTACCATGTAGAGGAACATACACCTGTGTACCATGTAGAGGAACATACACCTGAATACCATGTAGAGGAACATACACCTGAATATGATGGATAAGAACATACACCTGTGTACCATGTAGAGGAACATACACCTGTATACCATGTAGAGGAACATACACCTGTATACCATGTAGAGGAACATACACCTGTATATTATAGATAGGAACATACACCTGTATATGATGGATAGGAACATACACCTGTATATGATGGATAGGAACATACACCTGTATATGATAGATAGGAACATACAACTGTATATAATGGATAGGAACATACACCTGTATATGATGGATAGGAACATACACCTGTATATGATAGATAGGAACATACACCTGTATATGATGGATAGGAACATACACCTGTATATGATAGATAGGAACATACACCTGTATGTGATGGATAGGAGCATACACCTGTATATGATGGATAGGAACATACACCTGTATATGATGTAGAGGAACTTACACCTGTATATGATGGATAGGAACATACACCTGTATATGATGGATAAGAACATACACCTGTATATGATAGATAGGAACATACACCTGTATATGATGGATAGGAACATACACCTGTATATGATGGATAGGAACATACACCTGTATATGATGTAGAGGAACATACACCTGTATATGATGGATAGGAACATACACCTGTATATGATAGATAGGAACATACACCTGTATATGATAGATAGGAACATACACCTGTAAATGATAGTTAGGAACATACACCTGTATATGATAGATAGGAACATACACCTGTATATGATGGATAGGAACATACACCTGTATATGATTGATAGGAACATACACCTGTAAATGATAGATAGGAACATACACCTGTATACCATGTAGAGGAACATACACCTGCAAAATGATGGATAGGAACATACACCTGTAAATGATAGATAGGAACATACACCTGTATACCATGTAGAGGAACATACACCTGTATACAATGTAGAGGAACATACACCTGTATATAATGGATAGGAACATACACCTGTAAATGATAGATAGGAACATACACCTGTATATGATGGATAGGAACATACACCTGTATATGATAGATAGGAACATACACCTGTATATGATAGATAGGAACATACACCTGTATATGATGGATATGAACATACACCTGTATATGATAGATAGGAACATACACCTGTATATGATGTAGAGGAACATACACCTGTATATGATGGATAGGAACATACACCTGTATATGATGGATAGGAGCATACACCTGTATATGATGGATAGGAAAATACACCTGAATATGATGTAGAGGAACATACACCTGTATATGATGGATAGGAACATACACCTGTATATGATGGATAGGAACTTACACCTGTATATGATGTAGAGGAACATACACCTGTATATGATGGATAGGAACATACACCTGTATATGATGGATAGGAACATACACCTGTATATGATGTAGAGGAACATACACCTGTATATGATGGATAGGAACATACACCTGTATATGATGTAGAGGAACATACACCTGTATATGATGGATAGGAACATACACCTGTATATGATGGATAGGAACATACACCTGTATATGATAGATAGGAACATACACCTGTATATGATGGATAGGAGCATACACCTGTATATGATGGATAGGAACATACACCTGTATATGATGGATAGGAGCATACACCTGTATATGATGGATAGGAACATACACCTGTATATGATGTAGAGGAACATACACCTGTATATGATGGATAGGAACATACACCTGTATATGATGGATAGGAACATACACCTGTATATGATGGATAGGAACATACACCTGTATATGATGGATAGGAACATACACCTGTATACCATGTAGAGGAACATACACCTGTATATGATGGATAGGAACATACACCTGTATACCATGTAGAGGAACATACACCTGTATATGATGGATAGGAACATACACCTGTAAATGATAGATAGGAACATACACCTGTATATGATGGATAGGAACATACAACAGTAAATGATGGATAGGAACATACACCTGTAAATGATAGATAGGAACATACACCTGTATACCATGTAGAGGAACATACACCTGTATACCATGTAGAGGAACATACACCTGTATATGATGGATAGGAACATACACCTGTATATGATGTAGAGGAACATACACCTGTATATGATGGATAGGAACATACACCTGTATATGATGGATAGGAACATACACCTGTATATGATGGATAGGAACATACACCTGTATACCATGTAGAGGAACATACACCTGTGTACCATGTAGAGGAACATACACCTGTATATGATGTAGAGGAACATACACCTGTATATGATGTAGAGGAACATACACCTGTATATGATGTAGAGGAACATACACCTGTATATGATGTAGAGGAACATACACCTGTATATGATGTAGAGGAACATACACCTCTATATGATGTAGAGGAACATACACCTGTATATGATGTAGAGGAACATACACCTGTATATGATGGATAAGAACATACACCTGTGTACCATGTAGAGGAACATACACCTGTGTACCATGTAGAGGAACATACACCTGTGTACCATGTAGAGGAACATACACCTGAATATGATGGATAAGAACATACACCTGTGTACCATGTAGAGGAACATACACCTGTGTACCATGTAGAGGAACATACACCTGAATACCATGTAGAGGAACATACACCTGAATATGATGGATAAGAACATACACCTGTGTACCATGTAGAGGAACATACACCTGTGTACCATGTAGAGGAACATACACCTGTATATGATAGATAGGAACATACACCTGTGTACCATGTAGAGGAACATACACCTGTGTACCATGTAGAGGAACATACACCTGAATACCATGTAGAGGAACATACACCTGAATACCATGTAGAGGAACATACACCTGTATATGATAGATAGGAACATACACCTGTATATGATGTAGAGGAACATACACCTGTATATGATGGATAAGAACATACACCTGTATACCATGTAGAGGAACATACACCTGTGTACCATGTAGAGGAACATACACCTGAATACCATGTAGAGGAACATACACCTGTATATGATAGATAGGAACATACACCTGTATATGATAGATAGGAACATACACCTGTATATGATAGATAGGAACATACACCTGTATATGATAGATAGGAACATACACCTGTATATGATAGATAGGAACATACACCTGTATATGATAGATAGGAACATACACCTGTATATGATAGATAGGAACATACACCTGTATATGATAGATAAGAACATACACCTGTATATGATGCATAGGAACATACACCTGTATATGATGCATAACAACATACACCTGTATATGATGGATAGGAACATACACCTGTATATGATAGATAAGAACATACACCTGTATATGATGAGATACCCTTCTGTGGGTCTAGTGTGATAAAGGCCTATACATGTACACTGTTGCTTTGGACATCAAAGTATTATATTTT
>NC_052338.1:29615086-29866806 GCF_016432855.1 Salvelinus namaycush
CCCTTTTACGGGATCATTTTCCTAAACAACCGCTGAATTGCAGGGCGCAAAATATTACTACAAATATTTATAATCATGCAATCACAAGTGATATATACCAAAACACAGCTTAGCTTGTTGTTAATCCACCTATCGTGTCAGATTTTGAAAATATGCTTTACAGAGAAAGAAATCCAAGCTTTTGTGAGTGTATCAATCAATGCTACAACAGCTAGCCCCAAATTAGCATGGTCACGAAAGTCAGAAAAGCAATAAAATGAATCGCTTACCTTTGATAATCTTCGGATGTTTGCACTCACGAGACTCCCAGTTACACAATAAATGTTCTTTTTGTTTGATAAATATTACTTTTATAACAAAAAAACGCCATTTGGGTTGCGCGTTATGTTCAGAAAACTACATCCTCGTTCCGGTGCTGACTGGCAGAAGACAATTCCCAGACGTATCAGATTCAAAAATATTACTACAAATATTTATAATCATGCAATCACAAGTGAAATATACCAAAACACAGCTTAGCTTGTTGTTAACCCACCTATCGTGTCAGATTTTGAAAATGTGCTTTGCAACGAAAGCAATCTAAGCTTTTGTGAGTGTATCAATCAATGCTAGAACAGTTAGCCTTATATTAGCTTGGTTAGCTTGGTAACGAAAGTCAGAAGGAAAAAAAAGCAATAAAATTAATCGCTTGCCTTTGATAATCTTCGGATGTTTGCACTCACGAGACTCCCAGTTACACAACAAATGTTCTTTTTGTTCGATAAATATTACTTTTATAACAAAAAAACGCCATTTGGGTTGCGCGTTATGTTCAGAAAACCAAAGCCTCGTTCCGTTCGAAGAACAATCCAAAAAGTATCCGTAATGTTCGTAGAAACATGTCAAATGTTTTTTATAATCAATCCTCAGGTTGTTTTTAACAAACATAATCGATAATATTTCAACCGGACCGTAACCTATTCAATAAGAGAGAAAAGAGAGAGCTCCCCTCTCGCGCGCAGGAACTATTCAGAGGACACCTGACTACTTTTGAAAAATCTCGCTCATTTTTCAAAATAAAAGCCTGAAACTATGTCTAAAGCCTGGTCACAGCCTGAGGAAGCCATTGGAAAAGGAATCTGGTTGATACCCCTTTAAATGGAAGAAAGACAGGCCAGGAAACACAGATTTTCTTTAAAAAAATATCACTTCCGGGTTAGATTTTCTCAGGTTGTCGCCTGCAGAATCAGTTTTGTTATACTCACAGACAATATTTTGACAGTTTTGGAAACTTTGGAGTGTTTTCTATCCTAATCTGTAAATTATATGCATATTCTATGATCTGGACCTGAGAAATAGTCCGTTTACCTTGGGAACGTTATAAAAAATGTAAAAAAAGAATCTGACCCCTAGCGTCAAGAGGTTAATCTTGAGCCTATGGGGGGTGCTATTTCGATCTTGGAAAAATTGGTCCCCAAATTAAACTGCCTCGTACTCAATTCTTGCTCGTACAATATGCATATTATTATTACTATTGGATAGAAAACACTCTCTAGTTTCTAAAACCGTTTGAATTATTTCTCTGAGTGAAACAGAACTCATTCTGCAGCACTTTTCCTGCCAGGGAGTGAGATTTCAGAAATCTCGGCCTCTGTTCCCAGGTCAGTTTATAAGTCCCTGTGAACGCTGTGGGGCTACAAACACTGCATACGCTTCCTCTAGATGTCAGTAAGTGGTGACAATTTGAATGGAGTCGATTGCGCAATCTGGGACCTTATATTAGACCCTGGAGCGGAAGTACCTTTCTTTTCAGCCGTGCGCTCGACGCAGAGTGGACGTCGGACTGGCCTCCTTCCAAGCTTTGGTTTAGCCAGTTCTATATCCCCGGTCATGTTTTTATTCGTTATAGGTGTTAAAGACATCATAAGGTAGTTAATTTAAACCGACTTATAGCAATTTATATCAGTTTATTGCGATTTTCTGGCATTTCTTTGTGACGCACTTTCAAGAGTTGGACACTTTTCCGGTACATGCCGAACGTTAGTGGCCATTTCGACAGGACAAGAGGACATCTTTCGACCAAAAGACGATGGTTCTGGAGAAAGGACACCTTGCCCAAGATTCTGATGGAAGCTCAGCTAATAGTAAGAACTATTTATGCTGATAAATCGTTGTTCTGTTGAAAAATGTTAAATGCATAAGCCGCCATTAATTTTTGGGTAGCTTCGCTTTAGCGCACCCTGTATTGCGCAGTAAGGTTAATTTTAAAAATGTAATTCAGCGATTGCATTAAGAACTAATTTGTCTTTCAATTGCTGTCCAACCTGTATTTTTTTAGTCAAGTTTATGAATAGTTTTCGATAAAAATAGGTGTCTTTCCAAGATGGCGCCGGACAGATTGCTTGAGTAGTTGGAAACTATTTTCATTTTATAAGCACGATTTGTGCCGCTAAATATGCACATTTTCGAACAAACTCTATATGTATTGTGTAATATGATGTTACAGGACTGTCATCTGAAGAATTCTGAGAAGGTTAGTGAAAAAATTAATATATTTTGGTGGTGATAACGTTATCGCTCTTTTTGCCTTGAATCAATGCTGGGGTAATGTTTGCACATGTGGTATGCTAATACACTGCTCCAAAAAATAAAGGGAACACTAAAATAACACATCCTAGATCTGAATGAATGAAATATTCTTATTAAATACTTTTTTCTTTACATAGTTGAATGTGCTGACAACAAAATCACACAAAAATTATCAATGGAAATCAAATTTATCAACCCATGGAGGTCTGGATTTGGAGTCACACTCAAAATTAAAGTGGAAAACCACACTACAGGCTGATCCAACTTTGATGTAATGTCCTTAAAACAAGTAAAAATGAGGCTCAGTAGTGTGTGTTGCCTCCACGTGCCTGTATGACCTCCCTACAACGCCTGGGCATGCTCCTGATGAGGTGGCGGATGGTCTCCTGAGGGATCTCCTCCCAGACCTGGACTAAAGCATCCGCCAACTCCTGGACAGTCTGTGGTGCAACGTGGCGTTGGTGGATGGAGCGAGACATGATGTCCCAGATGTGCTCAATTGGATTCAGATCTGGGGAACGGGCGGGCCAGTCCATAGCATCAATGCCTTCCACTTGCAGGAACTGCTGACACACTCCAGCCACATGAGGTCTAGCATTGTCTTGCATTAGGAGGAACCCAGGGCCAACCGCACCAGCATATGGTCTCACAAGGGGTCTGAGGATCTCATCTCGGTACCTAATGGCAGTCAGGCTACCTCTGGCGAGCACATGGAGGGCTGTGCGGCCCCCCAAAGAAATGCCACCCCACACCATGACTGACCCACCGCCAAACCGGTCATGCTGGAGGATGTTGCAGGCAGCAGAACGTTCTCCACGGCGTCTCCAGACTCTGTCACGTCTGTCACATGTGCGTGTGAACCTGCTTTCATCTGTGAAGAGCACAGGGCGCCAGTGGCGAATTTGCCAATCTTGGTGTTCTCTGGCAAATGCCAAACGTCCTGCACGGTGTTGGGCTGTAAGCACAACCCCCACCTGTGGACGTCGGGCCCTCATACCACCCTCATGGAGTCTGTTTCTGACCGTTTGAGCAGACACATGCACATTTGTGGCCTGCTGGAGGTCATTTTGCAGGGCTCTGGCAGTGCTCCTCCTTGCACAAAGGCGGAGGTAGCGGTCCTGCTGCTGGGTTGTTGCCCTCCTACGGCCTCCTCCACGTCTCCTGATGTACTGGCCTGTCTCCTGGTAGCGCCTCCATGCTCTGGACACTACGCTGACAGACACAGCAAACCTTCTTGCCACAGCTCGCATTGATGTGCCATCCTGGATGAGCTGCACTACCTGAGCCACTTGTGTGGGTTGTAGACTCCGTCTCATGCTACCACTAGAGTGAGAGCACCGCCAGCATTCACAAGTGACCAAAACATCAGCCAGGAAGCATAGGAACTGAGAAGTGGTCTGTGGTCACCACCTGCAGAACCACTCCTTTATTGGGGGTGTCTTGCTAATTGCCTATAATTTCCACCTGTTGTCTATTACATTTGCACAACAGCATGTGAAATTTATTGTCAATCAGTGTTGCTTCCTAAGTGGACAGTTTGATTTCACAGAAGTGTGATTGACTTGGAGTTACATTGTGTTGTTTAAGTGTTCCCTTTATTTTTTTGAGCAGTGTATAACGATATATTGTGTTTTCGCTGTAAAACACTTAGAAAATCTGAAATATTGTCTGGATTCACAAGATCTGTGTCTTTCAATTGCTGTACGCTGTGTATTTTTAAGAAATGTTTTATGATGAGTAATTAGGTAATACACGTTGCTCTCTGTAGTTATTCTAGTCGAGTTGTGATGGTGGCTGCAATGGTAAACTATGATTTATACCTGAAATATGCAAATTTTTCTAACAAAACATATGCTATACAATAAATATGTTATCAGACTGTCATCTGATGAAGTTTTTTCTTGGTTAGTGGCTATTTATATCTTTATTTGGTCGAATTGGTGATAGCTACTGATGGAGTGAAAAAATGGTGGAGTAAGAAAAATTGTGTCTTTTGCTAACGTGGTTAGCTAATAGATTTACATATTGTGTCTTCCCTGTAAAACATTTTAAAAATCAGAAATGGTGGCTAGATTCACAAGAAGTGTATCTTTCATCTGGTGTCTTGGACTTGTGATTTAATGATATTTAGATGCTAGTATTTACTTGTGACGCTATGCTAGGCTATGCTAGTCAGCTTTTTTACTGGTGGGGGTGCTCCCGGATCCGGGTTTGGGAGGAACTAGAAGTTAAGCATGTTTTTATCATAAATCTTAAATAATGTTTCAACCGGAGAATTCCTTTGTCTGTAGAAATGCAATGGAACGCAGCTAACTCTCACGGGGGCGCGCGAGACTGAGCTCGTGGCACTCTGCCAGACCCCTGACTCAAACAGCTCTCATTCCCCCCTCCTTCACAGTAGAAGCATCAAACAAGGTTCTAAAGACTGTTGACATCTAGTGGAAGCCTTAGGAAGTGCAATATGACCCCATAGACACTGTATATTCGATAGGCAATGACTTGAAAAACTACAAACCTCAGATTTCCCACTTCCTGGTTGGATTTTTTCTCAGGTTTTTGCCTGCCATATGAGTTCTGTTATACTCACAGACATCATTCAAACAGTTAGAAACTTAGAAACTTCAGATTGTTTTCTATCCAACTCTACTAATTATATGCATATCTTAGCTTCTGGGCATGAGTAGCAGGCAGTTTACTGTGGGCACCTTATTCATCCAAGCTACTCAATACTGCCCCCAGCCATAAGAAGTTAAGATTGATTCTATACTTCGTTTGACATGTTTCTACGAACTGTAATATGACTTTTCATCTGAACTTTCGCCTCGACTTGCCCGCGCCTACTGAGTTTGGATTTGTGTACTAAACGCGCAAACAAAAACGAGGTACTTGGACATAAATTATGGACTTTATCGAACAAAACAAACATTTATTGTGGAACTGGGATTCCTGGGAGTGCATTCTGATGAAGATCATCAAAGGTAAGTGAATATTTATAATGCTATTTCTGACTTCTGTTGACTCCACAACATGGCGGGTACCTGTATGGCTTGTTTTTGTGTCTGAGCGCCGTACTCAGATTATTGCATGGTGTGCTTTTTCCGTAAAGTTTTTTTGAAATCTGATTCCTGGGAGTGCCTTCTGATGAAGATCATCAAAGGTAAGTGAATATTTATAGTCTTTTTTGTAGCTTCTGTTGACGCCAAAATGGCGGCTATTTCTTTGGCTTTTTTGGGTTCTGAGCGCCGTTCTCAGATTATTATTTTTCTGTAAAGTTTTTTTGAAATCTGACACAGCGGTTGCATAGAGGATAAGTCTATATTTAATTCTGTGAATAACACTTGCATCTTTATCAATGTTTATTATAAGTATTTCTGGAAAATCACCGGATGTTTTGGAATCAAAACATTACTGCACGCCAATGTAAACTGAGATTTTTGGATATAAAAATGCACAGTATCGAACAAAACATACATGTATTGTGTAACATGATGTCCTATGAGTGCCATCTGATGAACATCATCAAAGGTTAGTGATTAATTTTATCTATATTTCTGCTTTTTGTGACTCCTATCTTTGGCTGAAAAAATGGCTGTGTGTTTTTGTGACTTGGCTCTGACCTAACATAATTGTATGTTGTGCTTTCGCTGTAAATCATTTTTGAAACCGGACACCATGGGTAGATTAACAAGATGTTTATCTTTCATTTGCTGTATTGGACTTGTTAATGTGTGAGAGTTACATATTTCAAAAAAATCTATTTGAATTTCGCGCGCTGCCTTTTCAGCGGAATGTTTTCGGTGTTCCACTAGCGGAACCCCTGCCCTAGAAAGGTTATATCCCCAAAATGTCCATTTATTTGGCGCGTTTGATTCAGAAAATACACCGGTTCCAACTCGACCAACATGACTACAAAGTATCTAATAAGTTACCTGTAAACTTGGTCCAAACATTTCAAACAACTTTCCTAATCCAACCTTAGGTATCCTAAAACGTAAATAATTGATAAAGTTTAAGACGGGATAAGCTGTCTTCAATACTGGACGATAACAAAGTGAAACGCGTTCCAGGTTGCGCACACCAAAAGACTTGAGTCCACCTGGAATGACACATGGAAAGAACAGGGCTACTTCTTCATTTTTCAAAAGAAAAACATCAACCAATTTCTAAAGACTGTTGACATCTAGTGGATGCCATAGGAACTGCAAGCAGATTCCTATTAAAAAGGGCTTACCATAGAAACCTAATGGAAAACAGATTGACCTCAAAAAAAATAATCCCTGAATGGATTGTCCTCTGGGTTTCGCCTGCCAAATCAGTTATGTTATATTCACAGACATTATTCAAACAGTTTTAGAAACTTCAGAGTGGTTTCTATCCAAATCTAATACTATGCATATCCTAGCTTCTGGGCCTGAGTAGCAGGCAGTTTACTTTGTGCACGCTTTTCATCCGGACGTGAAAAAACTGCCCCCTATCCCTAAGAAGTTTTAAGCACTCGGCAGTCCTGTTCTGTGAGCTTGTGTGGCCTACCACTTCGCGGTTGAGTGGTTGTTGCTCCTAGACGTTTCAACTTAAAAACTTCTTATGGCTGCAGCCCGACACCGGTACACTTATGACAACATCCAACTCAAGTGCAGGGCGCGAAATTCAAAAGATATTTTTTTTAAATATTTAACTTTCACACATTAACAAGTCCAAGACACCAGATGACACCAGATGAAAGGTACACATCTTGTGAATCAAGCCAACATGTCCGATTTTTAAAATGTTTTACAGGGAAGACACAATATGTAAATCTATTAGCTAACCACGTTAGCAAAAGACACCACTATTCTTACTCCATCAGTTTCTTACTTACTAGCTATCACAAATTCGACCAAATAAAGAAATAAATAGCCACTAACCAAGAAAAAACTTCATCAGATGACAGTCTGATAACATATTTATTGTATAGCATATGTTTTGTTCGAAAAATTTGCATATTTCAGGTATAAATCATAGTTTACATTTCAGCTACAATCAGAAATTGCACCGAAAGCAGCCATAATATTTACAGACACCAACGTCAAATACCTAATTACTCATCATAAAACATTTCTGAAAAATACATAGTGTACAGCAATTGAAAGACAGGCATCTTGTGATTCCAGACAATATTTCCGATTTATTAAATGTTTTACAGCGAAAACAAAATGTAGCGCTATATTAGCGTAGCCACAATAGCCAGAAACACTTGGGCGCCCACGACCAGTTCACATGCACGACAGATATTAGAAATAGCATCATAAAATGTTTCTTACTTTTGGTGATCTTCCGTCAGAATGTTGGACAAGGTGTCCTTTGTCCAGAAGAGTCGTTGTTTTGATCTGGAACGGCAAATATCCCTCTTCATTTAGCATGGGCACTTGCCAAGTGGTACGGATCTCTCCAACGTAAACAAAGTCAGAGAACGGAACACGGCAAAACTCCCGAAAAAATTTCAATAATCTGATTAAACTATATTGAAAAAACATACGTTACTATGATATGGTCACATGTATCAAATAAAATCTAAGACGGAGATGTTAGT
Source organism: Salvelinus namaycush (assembly GCF_016432855.1). NCBI lineage: Eukaryota > Metazoa > Chordata > Actinopteri > Salmoniformes > Salmonidae > Salvelinus > Salvelinus namaycush. Next base: position 29,623,224 of record NC_052338.1, read on the forward strand.
CGTTCATAACGACAGCTAAACAGAAGGCATATCCATGTCCAAGTCGCGCGCTTCAGAGTACCGGAAGTGGACGGTCACGTCAAAGAAATAGCTTTTATTCCACCTCAGACCAAGATAAACACAAAATTTCTTCTCTCACATCCTCTTGACACCCAGAGGAAGGCTTAAGAAGTGTACGTAGACTCTTACGTATCATGACCATGTATAGGCAGGAAGTTGAACAGAGCATATATTTCTGACATTCCACTTCCTGGTCAGGAAAAGTGCTGCATAATGAGTTCTGTTTCACTCAGAGAAATAATTCAAACGGTTTTAGAAACTAGAGAGTGTTTTCTATCCAATAGTAATAATAATATGCATATTGTACGAGCAAGAATTGAGTACGAGGCCGTTTGAAATGGGCATCTTTTATCTGGCTACTCAATACTTTCCCTTGCAGCCATAACAGGTTAACAATAGCAGCACTTGACCAGGACAGCTCTATCAGGGCAGAAATTTGACCAACTGACTTGTTGGAAAAGTGGCATCCTATGACGGTGCCACGTTGAAAGTCACTAAGCTCTTCAGTAAGGCCATTTTACTGCCAATGTTTGTCTATGGAGATTGTATGGCTGTGTACTACATGTTATACACCTGTCATCAACGGGTGTAGCTGAAGTGACCGAATTCACTAATTTGAAGGAGTGTCCACATACTGTTCTATATATAGTGTTGCTGTGTGGTCCAGGCTGAGAGACATTTTCCTTTAGGCATATATTGTATTCATTTGTCTGTTTCCTGAGTATTTTGAAGTTTTATTCAACCATATTGTTTCCAAATTATAATACAATGAATAGAAACATTTTCAGTTTACTTAAGAGTATTCAGTATTTATGATATAAGATATTGTAATGGCATTGTAAACACAGCTTTCCACTAACACAACTGAATAAAATGGAAGACATATAATCAATGCTTGCATGTTAGTGAAATGGCGGGGTGTACTGACAGGAAACAGATGGCATACCCGGATCCAAACAGTCATAACGATGCCATTGTTATTTCTAGCATAGTGTATTTTTACTTACATTTCTCCTCGTTTATCCAAAACCCATGGGAGACTGCACTAGTGGCCCCTGCTGCCTGCCTACTGGTCATCTCTCCATTCTTTCTCATTTACATTTTTTGTTGGATTCTTGGCTGCCTAAGTGCTCCAAATGGATTCTGTTTCTTGCCAGGCCCTCTTTCCCCTGACTCACTGGCTCGGTATTGACATCTTTCCAAAATAGAGTGGGCCAACACACTACTGCAGATGAGTCCCTTGTCCTGAGAGAGGTCCATTAGGGTGAGAGTTAAATGCTACAAGAGTGGAGACAAGTACTATGTAAGAGTGGCTAAACACAACGGCTGAGTAAAAGCACTGAGTTTCTGTAGGAGGGGAGAGAGGTGGGGATTTGGGATTTGTCGTGACTCTGCTGGTTAACCAGAGGACATAGAGGATAACAGAGCGAGAGAGAGAAAACAAGAGAGAGAGCGAGAGAGACAGAGAGAGAGAGAGCGTAATGAAGAAAAAAATGATATGTGCTGAGTGAACACAACATTAGGAACACCTTCCTAATATTGAGTTGCACCCCGTTTTCTACTCAGAACAGCCACAATTCGTTGGGGCATTGATTCTGCAAGGTGTCGAAAGAGTTCCACTGGGATGCTTCCCACAGTTGTGTCAAGTTGGCTGGATGTCCTTTAGGTGGTGGACCATTCTTCATACACACGGGAAACTGTTGAGCTTGGAAAAACTAGCAGCGTTGCACTTCATGACACACTCGAACCTGTGCGCCTGGCACATACTATACCCCATGTTTCGTCTTGCCCATTCACCCTCTGAATGGCACGTCTCAATTTTCGAAAGCCGGAAAAATCCTTCTTTAACCTGTCTCCCCTACATCTACACTGATTGAAGTGTATTTAAGGTGACATCAATAAGGGATCATCTTATTTTCACCTGGATTCACCTGATCAGTCTATGTAATGGAAAGAGCAGGTGTTCCTAATCTTTTGTACACTCCGTGTATATTTATTGTGTTTATATTTCATTACATTTATTCAGTGTATTTTTCCCAACAGAGACCTGGAAAGTAAATTCTTCTCTATTACCATGTACTTTATACCTATCTATTGCAGAGAGAAAAGTAGAGCACTGGAATCCACGAACATCTGGACCAAGCCAACATCATGTATGAGCATCAAATATGCAAACATGGAGGCTGTCCAAAAATGCAAACGTTCCTTGCACAAACCCAGCCAATCACTTCCAGTTTTTAGCCCAGGGTTCCCTTGGCTACCGTCTGTTGGTCATACAGCACCTGTGTTTGTGTTCAACACCTGCCAATGCAGACAGGTTTAAATACCCGACTCTGGAAAGGAGAGATGTAACGAGGGAGAGAGAGGAAGGAGAATGAGGGAAAGAGAGAATAGTGTTTCTGAAAGTATGGCTTTGAATACTCTCTGGGTGGAGGGATGGATGGAGGGATGAAGGGAGGGAGAGAAGGAAGGAAGGAAGGAAGGAAGGAAGGAAGGAAGGAAGGAAGGAAGGAAGGAAGGAAGGAAGGAAGGAAGGAAGGAAGGAAGGAAGGGAATGAGGGAGTGAAGGAGGGAAGAGTATGTGTGAAAGTATGAGTTCTAATCCCCCTATCTGGATGGAGAGAATATTACATGGAGGCAGAGATGGAGGGAAAGAGGGAAGGAAGGAAGGAAGGAAGGAAGGGAGGAAGGAAGGAAGGAAGGAAGGAAGGAAGGAAGGAAGGAAGGAAGGAAGGAAGGAAGGAAGGAAGGAAGGAAGGAAGGAAGGAAGGAAGGAAGGAAGGAAGGAAGGAAGGAAGGAAGGAAGGAAGGGAGGAAGGGAGGAAGGTGGGAGGCAGAGATGGAGGGAGGGATGAAGGGAGGAGTGTGTGTGTATAAGTTAAACTGGAGATAGTTTTGCTGCCAGTCTTTGCTCCTCTGCGTCAGTTTGGCAGCTGCTGCCAACGCAGGCTTCCAGTTCAGCAGACATCTGTATGTCCCAAACGTCCCTCGCCTGACAAACGAGTAATCAGCCATTCCAGAGCTGAAGGGAGAAAGGGAAGGAGAGAGAGAGAGTGAGAGAGAGACACACAGAGAGAGAGAGCGACAGAGAGAGAGAGAGAGAGAGAGAGAGAGAGAGAGAGAGAGAGAGAAATGGAGAGAAACTGAAATGGAGAGAAACCGAGTGAGACCGATAAAGAGAGAAGGAAGAACAGTGATGGCTGAATATTTGACAGTGTCGAGGCGTAATATTCATTAAGTTGCCTACATTTGTAATTGACTTCCTTTATGGATTTACATCCAGCCAAAGATATTGATCTCTTGCACACTTGTGTAATGTGTTTCATAGAATGCATAGATTCCCCTAGCAGAACATTCTTGGTCAGCAACCCATGAAGGGATGTGACTAAATAGTGTTTTATGGCCTCCATAAACTATCTGCATCCCAATTGGCCCCCTATTCTCTTTATAGTGCACCTGTTTTGACCAGAGCCCTATAGGCCCTGGTCACAAGTAGTGCACTATAATGGGAATAGGGTGTCATTTGAGACAAAGTCTATATTTTGAGCCACACACACACAACCTTAAAAGGGCACCTCTAAGAGTGGGGCACTGTGCTCTGTACAGGAAATCGATCAGTCTTTGCTAGCTGTCTATGTTGTACTAAAGTAATCTTATCGTTTGTGCTGTAGGCCAATGTAGCTGAATGCCAAAACTGTTATTTCTAACTGGACGTTTCAGGTGGTCAATAGATATCTGTATAGTGAAAAAGTCCATAGTTGATTGGATTTGGTTATCTCTGTAATTGTTTTAATTATATGGCAAGGCTAATGTTCTTGGCAGAAGGGAAAGACCCTATCAATTGATGACTAGTGGATTTTCTCTTGTTTACTTGACAAATTAGAGAAAAAAAGGGAACGGCTATGTGCTGTGTTGTAGCAGCTTATCAGGGTTCGCTCTGTAATCAGGGCTGTTCTGTAATCAAAGGTCACTCTGTAATCAAGGCTGGCTCTGTAATCAGGGGTCGCTCTGTATTCAGGGCTGGCTATGTAATCAGGGGTTGCACTGTAATCAGGGGTCATTCTGTAATCAGGGGTGGCTCTGTAATCAGGGGTCGCTCTGTAATCTGGCACAGAAGTAAATGTTGTCACGGCAACAATCTATTATCACCTCAGCTGTCAATCAAATGTCGATCCAAACTATTCTGAAATAGAGGGTTCAGAGACATGAGAAACATTAATGGAAAGTGAAATTGGGTTACATGGAAATACAAATGACGATAATTGGTTTCGCAAACACATATTAGGTTACTAGATATTTTAGGTTACTAGACATTTTAGGTTACTAGACATATTAGGTTACTATAAATATTAGGTTACTATAAATATTAGGTTACTAGACATTGGGTTACTAGACATATTAGGTTACTATAAATATTAGGTTACTAGACATAGCAGTTACTAGACATATTGGGTTAACAGACATATTAGGTTACTAGACATATTAGGTTACTAGACATAGCAGTTACTAGACATATTGGGTTAACAGACATATTAGGTTACTAGACATATTAGGTTACTAGACATTTTAGGTTACTAGACATATTGGGTTAACAGATATATTATGTTACTAGACATATTGGGTTACTAGACATATTAGGTTACTAGACATTTTAGGTTACTAGACATATTGGGTTAACAGACATATTAGGTTACTAGACATATTGGGTTACTAGACATATTAGGTTACTAGACATATTAGGTTACTAGACATAGCAGTTACTATAAATATTAGGTTACTATAAATATTAGGTTACTAGACATATTAGGTTAATAGACATATTAGGTTACTAGACATAGCAGTTACTAGACATATTAGGTTACTATAAATATTAGGGTACTAGACATTTTAGGTTACTAGACATATTAGGTTACTAGACATATTAGGTTACTATAAATATTAGGTTACTAGACATTTTAGGTTACTAGAAATATTAGGTTACTAGACATAGCAGTTACTATAAATATTAGGTTACTATAAATATTAGGTTACTATACATATTAGGTTACTAGACATTTTAGGTTACTAGACATTTTAGGTTACTAGACATATTAGGTTACTAGACATATTAGGTTACTAGACATATTAGGTTACTAGACATTTTAGGTTACTAGACATATTAGGTTACTAGACATATTAGGTTACTAGACATATTAGGTTACTAGACATTGGGTTACTATACATATTAGGTTACTATAAATATTAGGTTACTAGACATAGCAGTTACTAGACATATTGGGTTAATAGACTTATTAGGTTACTAGACATAGTAGGTTAATAGACATATTAGGTTACTAGACATATTAGGTTACTAGACATAGTAGGTTAATAGACATATTAGGTTACTAGACATATTAGGTTACTAGACATATTGGGTTACTAGACATATTAGGTTAATAGACATACTAGGTTACTAGACATATTAGGTTACTAGACATTGGGTTACTATACATATTACGTTACTATAAATATTAGGTTACTAGACATAGCAGTTACTAGACATATTGGGTTAATAGACTTATTAGGTTACTAGACATAGTAGGTTAATAGACATATTAGGTTACTAGACATATTAGGTTACTAGACATATTAGCTTACTATAAATATTAGGTTACTAGACATAGCAGTTACTAGACATATTGGGTTACTAGACATAGTAGGTTAATAGACATATTAGGTTACTAGACATATTAGGTTACTAGACATATTAGGTTACTAGACATATTAGGTTACTAGACATATTGGGTTGCTAGACATATTGGGTTAATAGACATATTATGTTACTAGACATAGTAGGTAACTAGACATATTAGGTTACTAGACATACAAACAGTTGCACATCAATCTCTCTCAGAATGTCATTTGATTAGTTTTATTGTATTTGAGATGCACATGAAGCAGTATACCACGAGTTTAACACTTTAGTTTGAAAATAACATTTCCTCAAAAACGACTGTTAAAGCTGTACCATAACAGCCATCTACCCTGACTGGCTTGACAAGAGCAATTTGTTGGTCATTATGTCAATGGATACTTACAATAATAGTGTTCTTTACCACCTCCAGTTCAGCAGGAGACCACCAAATCCAGGGTGACAATCAGTTCTTTCCAGGTGGTGTGTGTTCGTGTGTGTCTTTGTGTGTGTGTGTGTGTGTGTGTGTGTGTGTGTGTGTGCGTGCATGCGTGCGTGCCTTCGTGTGAGTGGACGGGTGAGCCCTGGGAGTGTAATTCATCTCTGTCACCATCATGGCCTCCAGGGGGTAGGCTAGTTGAGGGAGTGTGAAAGTGTGTCAGGCCGTGAGTCACTGTGTCTGAGAGGGGGACAACTGGGATGTAAAATGCCACTGCCATGCGGACCCTCTGTGGTTAAGACGGTGCAGTTCAGTTTCCACCTGCAACAGAGCAACTAAAGAGTCATGAAGACATGATCTAGAAAAAAATACCATATGATAAAACCACATCATCTGATCCAATTCAGTTGTATATGATATGCGATACAACATGTAAGAGTTTTATTGTCCATTCATGGAGAAAATCATTTTGTTCAGGTCTTCACATTACATATACATACAGTATAAACACAGTTCTATCACCACTACTAATAAATGGAAAGGGATTACTCATCTCCATACCTAACACACACACACACACACACACACACACACACACACACACACACACACACACACACACACACACACACACACACACACACACACACACACACACACACACACACACACGCAAACAAATGCAAAAACACACACACAGACATACACACACGCAAACACAACACGCAAACACACACACACACACACACGCAAACACACACACACACGCAAACACACACATTATTTTCCCTATTATGCTCACTAAATGAATCAGGCAAATTGCATCCTTAGCTTTTAATCAAGGGAAGCATTAGACAGGTCTGAACATCAGCTCCTCAGGCAGTGGAGGATGTGGAGGATAACCCTTGGAGTGTGTCTCAAATGGCACCCTATTCACTTTGTAGCGCACTCCTTTTGACCAGGGACCCCATAGGGATTAGGGTGCCATTTTTGACTCAGCCTTGAAGTGTTCCTGACACCCGCTGTAGTAGCTCTGACGGGAGGGTATCGGGATGCAGGGCGGTGAGGCGCCAGCGTGGCATCATGCCAACTCCGTCGTGCACAAATGGGCTATTTAATCACCTGCTGCAGTGCAGAGGCTGCCTGGCGCCTGTGGGTGAAGATAGGTACACCTTTTCTTTTTTCATGTCTTGCCTGTTTTCTTTCTTCCCTTCTTTCTTGGTTTCATTCTTGATTTCCTTCGTCATGTATTTTGTCTTTCTCTGTCTCTCTGTCTCAGGGTATGTGTTGCGTCTGTGGCTTTCAGATCGTGCTGCCTTTCTTTGCTGCAGAAAACCACATAAAAACACACAGCATCAAGCCCAGGAGAATCTCAAATGTCTAACATGGGAATAGAGAAATACGATTTTCAGAGAGATGTGGAAGAGGGAAAATAGTTTTTCTTGGAGATTGGGAACAAAAGCATATTTTGGGAAAGATGTTGTTTTTGGATATGTTCAGAGATAGATGGTTGCATTATGGCTTTGATCTCATCTGTTATCGCATACACTTCACCTCCCCAACACACATACACACACAGGAACATACACACTCACGACCACACACAAATACCATGCACCCCTGTTGGTTCTCATGAGGTGAGAAAAGTGGAAAGCCTTCCTAGAAGAGTGGAGGCAGTAATAGTAGCAAACGGGGGGACCAACTCCATATTAATGCCCATGATTTTGGAATGAGATGTTTGACGAGCATTAGTGAGGTTGAGCACTGATGTTGGGCGATTAGGTCTTTCTTGCAGTCGGTGTTCCAATTCATCCCAAATCAGTTCAATGGGGTTGAGGTCAGGGCTCTGTGCAGGCCAGTCAAGTTCTTCCGCACCGATGTTGTCAAACCATTTCTGTATGGACCTCACTTTGTGCACTGGCGCATTGTCATGCCGAAACAAGAAAGGGCCTTCCCCAAACTGTTGCCACAAGTTGTAAGCACAGAATCATCTAGAATGTCATTGTATGCTATAGCATTAAGATTTCCCTTCACTGGAACTAAGCGACTTAGCCCGAACCATGAAAAACAGCCCCAAACCATTATTTCTCATCCACCAAACTTTACAGTTGGCACTATGCATTGTGGAAAGTAGCGTTCGCCTGGTATCGGCCAAACCCAGATTCGTCTGTCGGACTGCCAGATGTTGAAGCGTGATTCATCCCTCCATAGAATGCGTTCACTCTGCTCCAGAGTCCAATGGCGGCAAGCTTTACACCACTCCAGCCGAAGGTTGGCATTGCGCATGGTAATATTAGTCTTGTGGGTGGCTGCCCGGCCATGGAAACCCATTTAATGAAGCTCCCAACGAACTGTTATTGTGCTGACGATTCTTCCAGAGGCAGTTTGGAACTCGGTAGTGAGTGTTGCAACCAAGGACAGACGATTTTTACGTACTATGCGCATCAGCACTCGGCAGTCCTGTTCTGTGAGCTTGTGTGCCCTACCACTTTGCGGCGGAGCCGCTCATAGATGTTTCCACTTCACAGTAACAACACTTACAGTTGACCGGGGTAGCTCTAGCAGGGCAGACATTTGACAAACTGACTTGATGGTATGTGCTCGATTTTATACACCTGTCAGCAATGGGTGTGGATGAAATAGCCTAATCCACTAATTTCAGGTGGCGTCCACATACTTTTGTATATATAGTGTACGTGACCCAAAAAGTTACAAATTACAGCTTTAACTGTTCAGAAGTCTAATGGCTTGGGGGGTTGAAGCTGTTCAGGAGCCTTTTGGTCCCAGACTTGGAACTTCAGTACAGCTTGCCGTGTGGTAGCAGAAAGAACAATCTATGAATTGGATGCCTGGAGTCTTTGACAATTTTTAGAGCCTCTGACACCGCCTGGTATAGTGGTCCTACATGGCACCGAGCTCGGCCCCATTGATGTACTGGGCCATGCGCACTGCCCTTTGTAGCGCCTTGCGGTCACATGCCAAATAGTTGCCGTAATGCAGCCAGTCAAGATGCTCTCAATGGTGCAGCTGTAGAACTTTTTGAGGGTCTAAGGGCCCATGCAAAATCATTTTAGCCTCCTGAGGGCGAAGAGGCGTTGTCGTGCCATCTTCACGACTGTGTTGGTGTATTTGGATCCTGATAGGTCCTTATTGATGTGGACACCAAGGAACTTGAAGCTTTCAATCCGCTCCATTACAGCCCCATCAATGTGAATGGGAGCGTGCTTGGCCCTCCATTTCTTGTAGTCCACGATCAGCTCCTTTCTCTTGCTCACATTGAGGGATAGGTTGTTGTCCTGGCACCACGCTTCCAGGTCTTACTGAGATTTAGTGTCAGGGCCCAGGTCTGGCAGAATCTGTGCCAAAGATCTAGGTGCTGCTGTAGGCCCTCCTTGGTTGGTGACAGAAGCACCAGATCATCAGCAAAGAGTAGACATTTGACTTCAGATTCTAGTAGGGTGAGGCCGGGTGCTGCAGACTGTTCTAGTGCCCATGCCAGTTCGTTGATATATATGTTGAAGAGGGTGGGGCTTAAGATGCATCCCTGTCTCGCCCCACAGCCCTGTGGGAAGAAATTTGTGTTTTTGCCTATTTTAACCGCACACTTGTTGTTTTTGTACATGGATTTTATAATGTCGTATGTTTTTCCCCCAACACCACTTTCCATCAATTTGTATAGTAGAGCCTCATGCCAAATTGAGTTGAAGGCTTTTTTGAAATAAACAAAGCATGAGAAGACTTTGCCTTTGTTTTGGTTTGTTTGTTTGTCAAATAGGGTGTGCAGGGTGAATACGTGGTCTGTCGTATGATACTTTGGTAAAAAGCCAATTTGACATTTGCTCAGTACATTGTTTTCACTGAGGAAATGTACAAGTCTGCTGTTAATGATAATACAGAAGATTGTCCCAAGGTTGCTGTTGATGCACATTCCATGGTAGTTAATGGGGTCAAATTTGTCTCCACTTTTGTTGATTGGGGTGATCAGTCCTTGGTTCCAAATATTGGGGAAGATGCCAGAGCTAAGGATGATGTTACAGAGTCTTAGTATAGCCAATTGGAATTTGTTGTCTGTATATTTGATCATTTCATTGAGGATACCTTCAACACCACATGCCTTTTTGGGTTGGAGGGAATATATTTTGTCCTATAGCTCATTCAATGTATTTGGAGAATCCAGTGGATTCTGATAGTCTCTAATAGTTGATTCTAAGATTTGTATTTGATCATGTATATGTTTTTTCTGTTTGTTCTTTGTTATAAAGCCAAAAAGATTGGAGAAGTGGTTTACCCATACATCTCAATTTTGGATAGATAACCCTTTGTGTTGTTGTTTGTTTAGTGTTTTCCAATTTTCACAGAAGTGGTTAGAGTCTATGGATTCTTCAATTACATTGAGCTGATTTCTGACATGCTGTTCCTTCTTTTTCAGTATTGTATTTCTGTATTGTTTTAGTGATTCACCATTTTGAAGGCGTAGACTCAGGTTTTCCGGGTCTCTATGTTTTTGGTTGGACAGGTTTCTCAATTTATTTCTTATATTTTTGCATTCTTCATCAAACCATTTGTTATTGTTGTTCATTTTCTTCAGTTTTCTATTTGAGATTTTTAGATTTGATAGGGAACCTGAGAGGTCAAATATGCTTTTAAGATTTTCTACTGCCAAGTTTACAGTGGAAGTGTGGAACATTTTATCCAGGAAGTTGTCTAATGGGGATTGAATTAGTTGTTGTCTAATTGTTTTTTGGTAGATTTCCAAGCTACATTCCTTCCATCTATAGCATTTCTTAATATTACTCAGTTCCATTGGCTTTGATGCCTCATGATTGAGTATTGCTCTGTTCAAGAAGACTGTGATTTTGCGGTGGTCTGACAGGGGTGTCAGTGGGCCGACTGTGAGTTGACTGAATCTGACTGAGTCGCTCTCTCTCACTCCATAATCTCTCTCTCTCACTCCATAATCTCTCTCTCTCTCACTCCATAATCTCTCTCTCTCTCACTCCATAATCTCTCGCTCACTCCATAATATCTCTCTCTCACTCCATAATCGCTATCTCTCTCACTCCATAATCGCTCTCTCTCTCACTCCATAATCACTCTCTCTCTCACTCCATAATATATCTCTCTCACTCCATAATCTCTCTCTCTCTCACTCCATAATCTCTCTCTCTCGCACTCCATAATCTCTCTCTCACTCCATACTCACTCTCTCTCACTCCATAATCTCTCTCTCTCAGAATATCTCCCCCTCTCTCTCTCTCTCACTCCATAATCTCTCTCTCTCATTCCACAATCACTCTCTCTCTCATTCCATAATCACTCTCTCTCTCACTCCATAATCACTCTCTCTCTCACTCCATAATCTCTCTCTATCTCACTCCATAATCTCTCTCATTCCAGAATCACTCTCTCTCTCACTCCTTAATCTCTCTCTCTCATAATCTCTCTCCCTCTCTCTCTCTCTCACTCCATAATATCTCTCTCTCATTCCATAGTCACTCTCTCTCACTCCATAATATCTCTATCTCATTCCATAGTCACTCTTTCTCTCACTCCATAATCTCTCTCTCTCACTCCATAATCACTCTCTCTCTCATAATCTCTCTCCCTCTCTCTCTCTCTCTCTCACTCCATACTCTCTCTCTCCCCAAAATCTTTATCGTTCTCTCCTTAATCTATCTCTCTCTCACTCCATAATCACTCTCTCACTCCATAATATCTCTCTCCATAACCTCTCTCTCTCACTTCATAATCATTCTCTCACACCATAATCTCTCTCTCTTTCTCTATAATTTCTCTCACTCCATAATATCTCTCTCCCCCCCTCCGGATAATTATAGCTCTGAGGAGCATGCTCATGTGTGTGAACACAGATCTATATGTATGTGTGTGTGTGTGTGCGTGTGTATATGTGTGTGTGTGTGTGTGTGTGTATGTGTGTGGAGTATACAGAGAACACTTTGCAGATAGGGAGCAGAGGAGAAAACCATTACAGATAGGGCCTGTCCTTCCACTCTGCTCCAACGCTGGAACACTCAGCCAGTCAACCGAAGCCACGTTATCTGGCCCCAGGTACACAAAGGAAACGCACGGCCCTCGTATCAGAGTATTCACACATACACGCGTGCGAATGCAAGCACACACAGACACGTAAATGCAGACAGACAAACATACAGACACACATACAACACACACTTGCATGTACACACACTGTCACACACTCCACCTCCTCTCACATGTGCTATCTACTCTTTCACTCCCCGTAAAACATAAACAAGTGGTCACGCTTCATCAGTTCACCAGTCAAGGATGACAACCCAGAATACAGACCTCCTGTATGCAGCTGACAATCTGTTCTATAGGGGACAAGGAGGGGGAAGATGAACACAGTGACAAAAGCCAGGCAGCCCAAAGCACTTGGAGACAAAGTCCCTGTGCTCCAGTGGATCTGTGCAGTCTTTATTGGTTAGTTTGATTTAGGAGAAGTAATTGACTGGGAATGGACTACTGGGGGTTGAGGTGGTTTAAGGATCCAGCACAAGCTGAGGTGACTGGAATTCAGTTTGATGTAGGGAGGGAAGGTGGCAATGATAGAGGGAGAGAGGGGATGGAGGTAGAGAAAGAGAAAGGGGGGGTGGAGGTAGAGCGAGAGAGAGGTAGAGAGAGAGAGAGAGAGAGAGAGAGAGAGAGAGAGAGAGAGAGAGAGAGAGAGAGAGAGAGAGAGAGAGAGAGAGAGAGAGAGATGGTGATTAGATTGTAGTCGTATTGCTCTAGGTGACAGCTCCCTCAGGTGCAGTTCATATTAACCCCTTTGGAGACAGAGGGAAATTAGATTGTTGTTGAGGTGTATTTCTCTCTCACACACACATCCACAGATGTACTTTCTCTCTCTGTGACACTTGCAGCTAAATTACAGATTCTATGTCACATTGCCATGGACATAAATCACACTTTTTGCTATTGCAATTTCGTTTGTCTAGTGCTACAAGCTATTTCCTGTTTTATCAAGGCAAGGTGTCACGCCCTGACCTTAGAGAGCCTTTTTAATTCTCTATTTGGTTAGGTCAGGGTGTGACTTGGGTGCGCAAATCTATGTTTCTATTTCTTTGTTGGCCTAGTATGGTTCCAAATCAGAGGCAGCTGTTTTTCGTTGTCTCTAATTGGGGATCATACTTAGGCAGCTCTTTTTCCCACCTTAAGTTGTGGGATCTTGTTTTTGCATAGTTGCTGTCTAGCCCTGCAGAACTTTACGTTCGGTTTTGTATTTTGTTGTTTTGTCAGAGTTCAGTATTAAAAATCATGAACACTTTCCACACTTGCGCTTTGGTCTCATTCATCTAACGACGGACGTAACAGAAGATCCCACCACAAACGGACCAAGCAGAGTGGCCAGGAGGAGCAGACATCCTGGACATGGGAGGAGATCCTGGCTGGTAAGGATCGCCTTCCATGGGAGCAGATGGAGGCAGCAAGGGAGGAACAACGACAATACCTTGGTTCGCAACCAAGACGCAAGCACGAGAGGCAGCCCTCCCCAAAAATGTTGGGGGGGACACAGGGTGGTTGGCGGAGCCAGGTTTCACACCAGAGCCAACTCCCCGCACTCGCTTTAACTTCTCTAGGATAGGGGGCAGCATTCGGAATTTTGGATGAAAAGCATGCCCAAATTAACTTTTTAGGGATAGGGGGCAGCATTTTCACTTTGGATGAATAGCGTGCCCAAATTGAACTGCCTCATACTCTGTCCCAGATGCTAATATATGCATATTATTTTTACTATTGGATAGAAAACACTCTGAAGTTTCAAAAATGTTTGAATTATGTCTGTGAGTATAACAGAACTCATATGGCAGGGCAAACTTCCAAACAGCAAATGGAAATTCTGATCGATATTCAACTCATCGCCTGTTCAAATCCCAGTAAGATATGGATCTGTTTGCACTTCCTACGCCTTCCACTAGATGTCAACAGTCTGTAGAACGTTGAATGAAGCTTATACTGTGATATGGGGCCGTATGAGAGGGGAATGAGTCAGTGGTCTGGCAGATTGCCAGTTCCTGGTCATGCGCATTCCACATGATATTGCCTTGCGTTCCATTACTTCTACAGACATGAAGGAATTCTCCAGTTAGAACGTTATTGGATATATATGATAACAACATCCTGAAGATTGATTCTCTACTTAGTTTGACCAGTTTATTCGACCTGTAATATAACTTTTTGAAGTTTTTGTACGAGTTCGCCTGGACCTGCGCGAGCGTTTGGATATGTTTACTAAACGTGCTAGCAAAAGCAAAAAAATAAATACCGGACATTATCAAACAAAACAACAATTTATTGTGGAACTAGGATTCCTGGGAGTGCATTCTGATGAAGATCATCAAAGGTAACGGAATATTTATGATGTAATTTCGTATTTCTGTTGACTCCAACATGGCGGAGAACTGTTGTTATATCTGAGCGCCGTCTCAGATTATTGCATGGTGTGCTTTTTCCGTAAAGTTTTTTTGAAATCTGACAGAGCGGTTGCATTAAGAATCAAATCAAGTTTATTTTATATAGCCGTTCGTACATCAGCTAATATCTCGAAGTGCTGTACAGAAACCCAGCCTAAAACCCCAAACAGCAAGCAATGCAGGTGTAGAAGCACGGTGGCTAGGAAAAACTCCCTAGAAAGGCCAAAACCTAGGAAGAAACCTAGAGAGGAACCAGGCTATGAGGGGTGGCCAGTCCTCTTCTGGCTGTGCCGGGTGGAGATTATAACAGAACATGGCCAAGATGTTCAAAATGTTCATAAGTGACAAGCATGGTCAAATAATAATCAGGAATAAATGTCAGTTGGCTTTTCATAGCCGATCATTAAGAGTTGAAAACAGCAGGTCTGGGACAGGTAGGGGTTCCATAACCGCAGGCAGAACAGTTGAAACTGGAATAGCAGCAAGGCCAGGTGGACTGGGGACAGCAAGGAGTCATCATGCCCGGTAGTCCTGACGTATGGTCCTAGGGCTCAGGTCCTCCGAGAGAGAGAAAGAAAGAGAGAAGGAGAGAATTAGAGAGAGCCAAGATTTTCAAAATGTTCATAAATGACAAGCATGGTCAAATAATAATCAGGAATAAATCTCAGTTGGCTTTTCATAGCCGATCATTAAGAGTTGAAAACAGCAGGTCTGGGACAGGTAGGGGTTCCATAACCGCAGGCAGAACAGTTGAAACTGGAATAGCAGCAAGGCCAGGTGGACTGGGGACAGCAAGGAGTCATCATGCCCGGTAGTCCTGACGTATGGTCCTAGGGCTCAGGTCCTCCGAGAGAGAGAAAGAAAGAGAGAAGGAGAGAATTAGAGAGAGCCAGGATGTTCAAAATGTTCATAAATGACAAGCATGGTCAAATAATAATCAGGAATAAATGTCAGTTGGCTTTTCATAGCCGATCATTAAGAGTTGAAAGCAGCAGGTAAGGACAGGTAGGGGTTCCAAGAACAAGTGTATCTTTAATTCTATGTAAAACATGTATCTTTCATCAAAGTTTATGATGAGAATTTCCCGTTATTTGATGTGGCTCTCTGCAATTTCTCCGGATAGTTCAGTATTAAAAATCATGAACACTTTTCACGCTGCGTTTTGGTCTCATTCATCTAACGACGGACGTAACACAAGGTGTGTAGTTTACTGATGCATTTGGATCCAAAGCACCATGCAGAGTGCATAGACTAGATGGTAGAACAAATGGAGAAAAAAATGAAAAATAAGCAAAAAACTAAAATTGTTTGCAACATAGAAGCTAGAGAGAGGTTTCACTTCCATCTGTACTGTCGGAGTAAACTCAAGGAATGGCCATTCTCTCACTTACTGGTTATTCAAAATTGCAGTTTGTAAAAGATCAGACAAAAAGTAGTTGATGTGGTTACTAAAACAGCAGTCATTTATTGGTAGAAGATAATTCTGATCTGATTTGAATAGCAGAGACTTTCTGTCTAAAGTGCTGGGAAAGTGGTCAAAATGTAAGCTGTTTGTAAGAAAGCTGGGGGAAAAAATCATTAATGTGATTTCAAATACTCTTAACTTTTTGTTTATCTTGTTGGGAAAGTGCTCAAAATTTCAAGTGTTTATAAAAAGTTAGAGGAAACGTCGCTGACGATGTTGGTTAAACTGCTCTATCGTTTGATCAGAAGAATATATTTTGTTCAGATTTAAATAACATAATCTGGTACACAATCAAAACAAACTTCAAATCCATCCAACAGGTTTGTAGAGTCACAAGCTTGATGTAGTCATTGCGTGCTAGGAATATGGGACCAAATACTACACTTTTGACCACGTTAATACAAATACAACTGAATTTGTCCAAATACTTATTTCACCTTCAAATGGGGGCAAGATACACAAAGTGCTTTAATTTCTAAACGGTAAAACAGATATCTATGAAAATACCCTCAAATAAATGGTGATGTTCCCCATTGGGCACACCACGTCATTTCAATGTGGATAATCGGGAAATATCTGGTTGAGGTGTTGATCAATGAGATTATAACCTATATTAACCCACTCAAATGTTAACAATTTTTAAGCTCAAATGGGAATACAATGTCAGAAATGTTGTTTATTTTTACAAGAGATTAATGTTTTATCACTGTGCTTCATTTAATAGCAGAACCAAATGGCCTGGTTGGCAGTTGAGATTACATTAAAAGTACATGGTGCAAGTGACCAATAATGTTTGAGATTCTGACAGATTATTACAGCAATTGTGAAGATCTCAACAGACCTGCGACGACCTGTGCACGCTGTCTTGAGCATGCACACTTGATATGATTACTTAAGAAGACATTTATAGTTACAGTAACCTCAACATTTGGCCATGGATGTGTTAACGAATTTAAAGATTGAATGTTATATTAGTAGGCTATTTACAGTCTTACAAAAGTAATATTGAATTGTGTTTGGTTGTCAACGCAACCAAAAACCAACATTTGATGGAGATTTATCTTCTGCTTGAATAGTTCCATCTGTACCACTGACTTAGTCTGGGTTTAATTCCAGTTTGTCCAACAAATAAAACATTTATATGTTGGATTCACGCCTCTTTCTCAAGGCGTGAAAGAATAGGATCAAATCAAATCAAACTTTAAATGCTCTTTATTTAGTCCAATTCATTAACTTCTAGTTCCTCCCAAACCCGGATCCGGGAGCACCCCCATCAGTAAAAAAGCTGACTAGCATAGCCTAGCATAGCGTCACAAGTAAATACTAGCATCTAAATATCATTAAATCACAAGTCCAAGACACCAGATGAAAGATACACATCTTGTGAATCCAGCCATCATTTCTGATTTTTAAAATGTTTTACAGGGAAGACACAATATGTAAATCTATTAGCTAACCA
The DNA here is from genome assembly GCF_016432855.1 of Salvelinus namaycush. Classification (NCBI taxonomy): domain Eukaryota; kingdom Metazoa; phylum Chordata; class Actinopteri; order Salmoniformes; family Salmonidae; genus Salvelinus; species Salvelinus namaycush. The sequence continues at coordinate 29,640,771 of NC_052338.1, forward strand.
CGTTAGCAAAAGACACCACTTTTTTTACTCCACCAGTTTTTTACTCCATCAGTAGCTATCACAAATTCGACCAAATAAAGATATAAATAGCCACTAACCAAGAAACAACTTCATCAGATGACAGTCTGATAACATATTTATTGTATAGCATATGTTTTGTTAGAAAAATGTGCATATTTCAGGTATAAATCATAGTTTACCATTGCAGCCACCATCACAACTCTCACCAAAGCGACTAGAATAACTACAGAGAGCAACGTGTATTACCTAATTACTCATCATAAAACATTTCTTAAAAATACACAGCGTACAGCAATTGAAAGACACAGATCTTGTGAATCCAGACAATATTTCAGATTTTCTAAGTGTTTTACAGCGAAAACACAATATAGCGTTATATTAGCTTACCACAATAGCAAACATCACAACAGCATTGATTCAAGCCAAACATAGCGATAACGTATAAACCACCAAAAGATATTAATTTTTTCACTAACCTTCTCAGAATTCTTCAGATGACAGTCCTATAACATCATATTATACAATGCATATAGAGTTTGTTCGAAAATGTGCATATTTAGCGGCACAAATCGTGGTTATACAATGTGATTAGTGGCCAAAACTTCAAGCAATCTGTCCGGCGCCATCTTGGAGAGGCACCTATTCTAATCGAAAACTATTCATAAACTTGACTAAAAAATACAAGTTGGACAGCAAATGAAAGATAAATTAGTTCTTAATGCAATCGCTGTGTTAGATTTTAAAAATTAACGTTACTGCGCAATACAGCGTGCGCTAAAGCGAGACCGCACCATAATTCATGGCGGAATTATTATTTGACATTTGTCAACATAAGTACGAATTAACAGCATAAAGACTGCTTACTATTAGCTGAGCTTCCATCAGAATCTTGGGCAAGGTGTCCTTTCTCCAGAACAATCGTCTTTGGGTTGAAAGATGTCCTCTTGTCCTGTCGAAATAGCCGCTAACGTTAGCCACCCACTGGAGAGGTGTCCAACTCGTGAAAGCGCATCACAAAGATATCCAGGAAAATCGCAATAAACTGCTATAAACTGCTATAAGTCGGTTTAAATTAACTACCTTATGATGTCTTTAACAACTATAACGAATAAAAACATGACCGGAGATACAGAACTGCTAAAACGAAAGCTTTGCAGGAGGCCATTGTGATGTCCCTGATGCGCCAGGCGCCCAGTTGAAAAGAACGTTACTTCCGTTCCACGGTCATATATAGGGTCCCAGATTGCACAATCCACTCCATTCAAATTCTCCCCGCTTACTGACATCTAGAGGAAGACGTATGCAGTGCATGTAGCCCGATGGCTTACATGGGGACTTATAAACTGACCTCAGAACAGGGACCTCGATTTCTGAAATCTCACTCCCTGACAGGAAATGTGCTGCAGAATGAGTTCTGTTTCACTCAGAGAAATAATTCAAACGGTTTTAGAAACTAGAGAGTGTTTCCTATCCAATAGTAATAATAATATGCATATTGTACGAGCAAGAATTGAGTACGAGGCAGTTTAATTTGGGAACGTAATTATTACAAAGTGCAAATAGCACCCCCTATTGCCAAGAGGTTTTAACTTCAATTTTTTGTTGAGATGGAGATGTGAATCCCTTCATAGCAAATTTTAATTTGTAGAAGAACTGGAATTAAAACCAGACTACAGTAAGTCAGTGGCACAGATGGAACTATCCAAGCAGAAGATACATCTCCTTCAAATGTTGGTATTTGGTTGCACTGACAACCAAACACAACTCACTAAATATCATTACATTTGATATCAACCAGAGCTTGAAACCCGAGACCTACAGTACAAGTCAAAAGTCTGGACACACTCACTCATTCCAGGGTTTTTCTTAATTTTCACTATTTCCTACATTGTATAATAATATTGACTAATTCAGTGTCACATACAGTGGGGAGAACAAGTATTTGATACACTGCCGATTTTGCAGGTTTTCCTACTTACAAAGCATGTAGAGGTCTGTAATTTTTATCATAGGTACACTTCAACTGTGAGAGACGGAATCTAAAACAAAAATCCAGAAAATCACATTGTATAATTTTTAAGAAATGAATTTGCATTTTATTGCATGACATATGTATTTGATCACCTACCAACCAGTAAGAATTCCGGCTCTCACAGACCTGTTAGTTTTTCTTTAAGAAGCCCTCCTGTTCTCCACTCATTACCTGTATTAACTGCACCTGTTTGAACTCGTTACCTGTATAAAAGACACCTATCCACACACTCAATCAAACAGACTCCAACCTCTCCACAATGGCCAAGACCAGAGAGCTGTGTAAGGACATCAGGGATAAAATTGTAGACCTGCACAAGGCTGGGATGGGCTACAGGACAATAGGCAAGCAGCTTGGTGAGAAGGCAACAACTGTTGGCGCAATTATTAGAAAATGGAAGAAGTTCAAGATGACGGTCAATCACCCTCGGTCTGGGGCTCCATGCAAGATCTCACCTCGTGGGGCATCAATGATCATGAGGAAGGTGAGGGATCAGCCCAGAACTACACGGCAGGACCTGGTCAATGACCCAAACAGTCAGTATCTGATGTGGCCACGAGCTGCATTAAGTACTGCAGTGCATCTCCTCCTCATGGACTGCACCATCTTTTCCAGTACTTGCGGTGAGATGTTGCCCCACTCTTACACCAAGGCACCTGCAAGTTCCCAGATTGAGATCTGGGCTCTTCCCTGGCCATGGCAGAACAGTGACATTCCTGTCTTGCAAGAAATCACGCACAGAACAAGCAGTATGGCTGGTGGCATTGTCATGCTGGAGGGTCATGTCAGGATGAGCCTGCAGGAAGGGTACCGCATGAGGGAGCAGGATGTCTTCCCTGTAACGCACAGCGTTGAGATTGCCTGCAATGACAACAAGCTCAGTCCGATGATGCTGTGACACACCTCCCCAGACTATGACGGACCATCCACCTCCAAATCGATCCCACTACAGAGTACAGGCCTCGGTGTAACGCTCATTCCTTCGACAATAAACGCAAATCTGACCATCACCCATGGTGAGACAAAACTGCGACTCGTCAGTGAAGAGCACTTTTTGCCAGTCCTCCATTCGGTGGAGGATACCAAACAGTTCGAAAAATAACAAAAACACAACCATCCACAAACAGAACAGAGAACAAGCCCGCACAAAAGCAGGCAGGCATAGAAGGCTTAAATAGCCCTGAAACAACCCCCAAACAAGAAACAGGTGAAACCAATACAGACATAACCAACAGAAAAAGAAAAGGTAATCGGTGGCAGCTAGTAGACCGGTGACGACGACCGCCGTGCGCCGCCCGAACAGGAGGAGGAGCCACCTTCGGTGGAAGTCGTGACGTTATGAGTGTCATACAGTATTAGTGGCATATCACACACTTGTAAGGAAGCACACACGCAGGCACACACACTAACTTACACACACACACACACACACACACACTCTCACACACACACACACACACGTTTATTAATACAAATTCAGAAACACATACTAACACACACGCCTACAGTGTGCACAATCACCTACAATGCATACACACACATGCAGAAACACACACATAAACACATTCCCACACACATTCCCACACACACACACACACACACACACACACACACACACACACACACACACACACACACACACACACACACACACACACACACACACACACACACACACACACACACACACACACACACAATAATATGAAATACACACACCTGTGCTAGATGACGGCAGCCCCTTAGGTAAAACCCCGTGGGACCTGCCATTTTCCGCACCAGCACCGGTCACCTGACTCGCACACGAGAAATGAATGAGCATGTCAACATCTACCCTCCTCCTCCTCCTCTGTATTCTTTCCTCTCTCACTTTATCCATCTCTCTTTCATTTCCCAGATGTGTCAAGCCAGCGAGGTATGGTAATTCTGCATCTCGAGACATGCTCACTTACTCAGGGAGCTGTTGAAGCGGTTTCCTTGCTAAGCACCCAGAAGCTTAGCCTGGCTGTGAAACTGACAAAGAGAAACACCACCATTCTGTGCATTCGTGTCACTGAAGCGATGTGAATGACATAGATTGACAATATGGAAGGTCACACTTGGAGAGAAGACTAAGAAAGAGTCTGAACAGACACTGTAAATACTGAGGGAAATGGAAAAAAGAGGGACAGAAAAATGTGAGAGAGGAAGCAACTATGGGAGATGAGATGCGAAAATGAGCAAGTGATAAAGAGGGAGAGAAATGAGAGAGAAAGAGAGCATGGAGAGATAGAGGGAGAGATAGAGAGAGAGAAAGAGAGGGAGAGAGAAAGGAAGAGCATGACAAGAGTGAGAGAGAGAGAGAGAGAGATAGAGAGAGAGAGAGAGTAGGAGGGCATGGAAAGGGAGAGATAGATAAATAGAGAGAGAGAGTTCCGGATGTGAGCAAGACCTTTAAACAGGTCAACATTCCGAAAGGCCGCAGGGCCAGATGGATTACCAGGACGTGTACTCAGAGCATGCGCGGACCAACTGGCAAGTATCTTCACTGACATTTTCAACCTCTCCCTGACCGAGTCTGTAATACCTACATGTTTCAAGCAGACCACCATAGTCCTTGTGACCAAGAACGCAAAGGTAGCCTGCCTAAATGACTACCACACCGTAGCACTCACGTCGGTAGCCATGAAGTGCTGTAAAAGGCTGGTCATGGCTCACATTAACGGAAACCCTAGACCCACTCCAATTTCCATAGATTCACAGATGACGCAATCTCAATTGCACTCCACACTGCCCTTCCCCACCTGGACAAAAGGAACACTTCTGTGAGAATGCTATTTATTGACTACAGCTCAGCGTTCAACACCATTGTGCCCAAAAATCTCTTCACTAAGCTAAGGACCCTGGGTCTAAACACCTCCCTCTGCAACTGGATCCTTGATTTCCTGACGGGTCGTCCCCCAGGTGGTGAGGGTAGGCAACAAAACATCTGCCACGCTGATCCTCAACATGGTGGCCCCTCAGGGGTGCGTGCTTAGTCCCCTCCTGTACTCCCTGTTCACCCACGACTGCATGGCCAAGCACGACTCTAACACTATCATCAGTTTGCTGACGACACAGCGGTGATAGGCCTGATCACTGACAACAATGAGACAGCCTATAGGGAGGAGGTCAGAGACCTGGCAGTTTGGTGCCAGGACAACAACCTCTCCCTCAACGTGAGCAAGACAAAGAAGCTGATCGTGGACAACAGGAAAAGGAGTAACAAACACACCCCATTCACATTAGCAGGGCTGTAGTGGAGCAGGTCGAGAGCTTCAAGTTCCTTGGTGTCCACATCCCGACAAACTATCATGGTCCATATACACCAAGACAGTCGTGAAGAGGGAACGACAATGCCTATTCCCCCTCAGGAGACTGAAAAGATTTGGCATGGGTCCCCAGATCCTCAAAAAGTTCTACAGCTGCACCATCGAGAGCATCCTGACCAGTTGTATCACTGCCTGGTGTGGCAACTGCAGGCATCCGACCGTAAGGCCTCCATTTGTTTTTACAGTGCTGCTACTCACTGTTTATTTTCTATGTATAGTCACTTTACCCCTACCTAGAGTACATGTACAAATTACCTCAATTACCTCGACTAACCTGTACCCCCACGAATTGAATCGGTACCGGTACCTCCTGTACATATCCTCGTGCACCCAACTTATCACCGGGGGCTCACCACCTGCCCTCCAGAACACCTACAGCACCCGATGTCAAAGGAAGGCCAAAAAGATCATCAAGGACATCAACCAGCCCAGCCACGGCCTACTCACCCCGCTATCATCCAGAAGACTAGGTCAGTACAGGTGCATCAAAGCTGGGACCGAGAGACTGATAAACAGCTTCTTTCTCAAGGCCATCAAACTGTTAAGTAGCCATCACTAGCCGGCTACCACCAGGCTACTCAACCCTGCACCTTAGAGGCTGCTGCCCTATATACATAAACATGGAGTCACTGGCCACTTTAATAATAGAACTCTAGTCACTTTAATCATGTTTACATACTGCTTTACTCATCTCATATGTATATACTGTATTCTATTCTATTGTATTTTAGTCAATGTCACTCCGACATTGCTTGTCTCAATATTTAAATATTTCTTTATTCCAATCTTTTACTTTTAGATTAGTGTGTATTGTTGTGAATTTTTAGATACTACTGCACTGCATTTCTCTACAACCACAATAACATCTGCTAAATATGTGTCTGTGACCAATAACATTTTATTAGATTTTTCATTGCAATTTTATTCTGTTACTTTTATTTGTTACTTTTTTTTTTTTTTTAATTACATTTTCTTAACTCTTTTTTCGTAAAACTGTATTGTTTGTTAAGGGCTTGTAAGTAAGCATTTCACTGTAAGGTCTACACCTGTTGTATTTGGCACATGTGACAAATAACATTTTGATTTGATTTGAGAGCGAGAGAGAGAGCGAGAGAGAGGAGCTGACATAAATTGGGGTACAAATGAACCAGCTACAATGGCTGATGTGGCATGTGTGTTCATGACTGAGTGGAGCCAGAGATTACTGTAGCACTGCTTGTGTGTTCACGACTGAGTGGAGACAGAGATTACTGTAGCACTGCTTGTGTGTGTCCATGTTTCCCTCTATCTTTCTCTCTCTTCCCATCTCTTTCGCTCTATCTTTCTCTCTCTTCCCATCTCTTTCGCTCTATCTTTCTCTCTCTTCCCATCTCTTTCCCTCTTTCTTTCTCTCTCTTCCCATCTCTTTCCCTCTATCTTTCTCTCTCATCCCATCTATTTCCCTCTTTCTTTCTCTCTCTTGCCATCTCTTTCGCTGTATCTTTCTCTCTCTTCCCATCTCTTTCGCTATATCTAAACACATGAGATGTTTCTTATTTCTCATTCCTCTCATCTTCTCTTCTTCACTGCTTCCTCTCATCTTCTTCTCTTCTTCACTGCTTCCTCTCATCTTCTCTTCTTCACTGCTTCCTCTCATCTTCTCTGCTTCACTGCTTCCTCTCATCTTCTCTTATTCACTGCTTCCTCTCATCTTCTCTTCTTCACTGCTTCCTCTCATCTTCTCTTCCTCTCTGCTTCCTCTCATCATCTTCTCTTCTTCATTGCTTCCTCTCATCTTCTTCTCTTCGTCACTGCTTCCTCTCATCTTCTTCTCTTCCTCTCTGCTTCCTCTCATCTTATTCTCTTCTTCATTGCTTCCTCATCTTCTTCTCTTCGTCACTGCTTCCTCTCATCTTTTTCTCTTCCTCTCTGCTTCCTCTAGTCTTCTTCTCTTCTTCACTGCTTCCTCTCATATTCTTCTCTTCTTCACTGCTTCCTCTCATCTGCTTCCTCTCTGGGATGCACTTTTGAGATAAATACAAATAAAAAGGCATGGACTTGTCAACTGACATGATTTTGGAGTTATTATATTACTATATTGATTCACTGCATCACAGCATAATCCATCAAACTCTGTTCATCGGTCAATGAGACCTGTTCTATGTGCTTATCCCACAGCCCCTAAAGTTAAGCATAGTGTCCTTTGTCTTACAATGCCAAGCGAAAGGCCACATTAACAAGGGAATATCAATGTCTCCCTCCAGACCTGTCATTTATGAGGCCATGGCATTAGACTGGAATCCACAATGCTTTCGGAAAGTATTCTCTATTCATCTTTGCCTCGATCCTGACTAGTCTCCCAGTCCCTGCCACTGAAAAACATCCCACAGCATGATGCTGCCACCAACATGCTTTACTGGCGGGTGGGGGGGCCCTCCTCAGTCCAGTGGGGCCAGGGTCTCCCGTCTGTCCAGCGCCGCCGGAGTCTCCTGTCTGTCCAGCGCCGCCAGAATCTCCTGTCTGTCCAGCACCACCTGAGCCGCCCGTCTGTCCAGCGCCGCCTGAGCCGCCTGTCTGTCCAGCGCCGCCTGAGCCGCCCGTCTGTCCTGAGCTGTCAGAGCCGCCCGTCTGTTCTGAGCCGCTAGAGCCGTCTGTCAGTCAGGAGCCGCTAGAGCCATCCGTCAGTCAGGAGCCACCAGAGCCGCCCGCCAGTCAGAAGCTGCCAGAGCCGCCCGCCAGTCAGGAGCTGCCAGAGCCGCCCGCCAGTCATCCGGAGCCGCCCGCCAGTCATCCGGAGCCGCCCGCCAGTCATCCGGAGCCGCCCGCCAGTCATCCGGAGCCGCCCTTCAGTCCGGAGCTGCCCTTCAGTCCTGAGCTGCCCCTCAGTCCGGAGCCGCCCTTCAGTCCAGAGCTGCCCCTCAGTCCTGAGCTACCCCTCGATCCTGAGCTGCCCCTCGGTCCGGAGCTGCCCCTCAGTCCAGAGGCGCTCCTCAGTCCAGTGGGGCCCTTTAGTAGGGTTGCCAGTCCTAGGTTGGCGGCAAGGGTCGCCGCTCAAAGGACGCTACTTATGGGGAATAAGACTATGGTGGAGTGGGGTCCACGTCCAGCGCCAGAGCCGCCACCGTGGACAGATGCCCACGCAGACCCTCCCCTACAGGTTCAGGTTTTGCGGCCGGAGTCCGCACCTTTGGGGGGGGGGGGGGGTACTGTCACGTTCTGACCTTAGTTCTTTTGTATTTTCTTTGTTTTAGTATGGTCAGGGCGTGAGTTGGGTGGGTTATCTATGTTTTGTGTTTCTATGTTGGGTTTTTCGTTTGGCCTGATATGGTTCTCAATCAGAGGCAGGTGTTAGTCATTGTCTCTGATTGGGAACCATATTTAGGTAGCCTGTTTTCTGTTGTGTTTTGTGGGTGGTTGTCTTCCGTGTTTGTGTGTTCCACACGGAACTGTTTCGGTTTTCTTATTCTATTCACTTTGTTATTTTTGTATTGTTGTCGTGTTCAGTATTATTAAATATAATGGACACTTACCACGCTGCGCATTGGTCCGACCTTTCGTACTCCTCGTCAGATGAGGAGGACGAATTCCGTTACATCTATAGAGCTGCTGCTGATGCTGTCTGACAAAATCAGAATTTTTTTAGTTCTTTGAAATAAATAAGGCATTCTAATATTACTGCTGAATACCATCTATCAATATCTTAGATCCTGTATTTTCAGGAAGAGATACCTCGTGAAGCAACTGCTCTTCTCTCGACCGCGCGTTCTTCTCTCTTCGCTCTGTTTCCGTGCCTGCTCCACACAGACCAGGCAAAAGGCGTGGAATGGATTATAGTCATTGTAGTTATTTACCATGTGTTCTGTGCTAATCTATGTAGAATATTAGCCTGCTGAAAACTACAACTTCATACTACATTGCACAGTTTGGGCATGATCTGATTAATCAAGCTCGGGAAAAAAACTATGGAATTCAATTAATTGAACCGACGTCAATCAATTAGTTGTTTAAATATCAGAAATATTGGTTTGAGGGATGGAGATTGAGGGATGGAGAGGAAGATGAGAGAGGTGAGCTGGAGAGATTGAGGGATGGAGAGGAGGATGAGAGAGGTGAGCTGGAGAGATTGAGGGATGGAGAGGAGGATGAGAGAGATGAGCTGGAGAGATTGAGGGATGGAGAGGAGGATGAGAGAGGTGAGCTGGAGAGATTGAAGGATGGAGAGGAGGATGAGAGAGGTGTGCTGGAGAGATTGAAGGATGGAGAGGAGGATGACAGAGTTGAGCTGGAGAGATTGAGGGATGGAGAGGAGGATGAGAGAGGTGAGCTGGAGAGATTGAGGGATGGAGAGGAGGATGACAGAGGTGAGCTGGAGAGATTGAGGGATGGAGAGGAGGATGACAGAGGTGAGCTGGAGAGATTGAGGGATGGAGAGGAGGATGAGAGAGGTGAGCTGGAGAGATTGAGGGATGGAGAGGAGGATGAGAGAGGTGAGCTGGAGAGATTGAGGGATGGAGAGGAGGATGGGAGAGGTGAGCTGGAGAGATTGAGGGATGGAGAGGAGGATGAGAGAGGTGAGCTGGAGAGATTGATGGATGGAGAGGAGGACAAGAGGGATGCCCTTTAATTTGGTATCTTAGTATGTAGTAGGAGCTTGAATGTGTGTATGCGTGCGTGGTGTGTATGTGCACATGTGCCTGTGCATGTGTCTGTGTGGTGTTTTTGTGTGTGTATATGTGCACATGCATGTGGGTTGTGCATTCATACATGTTTGTGTGTGTGTACCACCCCGTTGCCCTGCCCCTTTTAGATCACATGAAGATGACCCTAGTGAGCTATGAGCTGAGGGTCTGTCTGTCTGTTTAAATTCAGGCCCCAAATCCACAGGAGTGAGTCAGAGATCATTCACTGGGCTATTTCCAGCTTTAATCAGAAGCCTCTGTGGGTAATGCCATACATCAGAGACAGTTATCACCACAGAGGGACGGAGAGAGAGGGGGAGAGACGGGGAGAGAGAGTGAGCATAGATCAGGGATTCTGGGGTTGTTGGGATGTGTACTGGCTAGAATAAAGTGGACCCACCCCTCATCTCTCTCTCCCTCCCCATCCCTCATCTCTCTCTGTCTCCCCAACCCTCATCTCGCTCTCCCTCCCCACCCCTCATCTCTCTCTCTCTCACCACCCCTGATCTCTCGTTCCCCCTCCCCACCCCTCATCTCTCTCCCTCCCCACCCCTCATCTCTCGCTCCCCCTCCTCATCCCTCATCTCTCTCTCTCTCTGTCTCTCTCCATCCCCACCTCTCATCTCTTTCCAACTCCCCCTCTCTCCTCTGTCCTTTTCCTCCCTCGTCTATGATCTATGTCACTGAAGCATTCTTCTCTCCATGCTGAGTTACGACTGCTTCTCGCTGTGACCTTCTTGTGTTTTGCCAGTCTGGCTCTAACAATAGCATGCCGATTATCTGCTACCCCGGCTGATGTGTTGTTACCTCTCAGAGTTTTGGGTCTGGGAAATTTCCTCGGCCATCTATCCAAATTCTTCATGTGAATGTACAAATATGCCCGTATCTGCTGGCAGAGTATTCAAGAGTCCTCATTACGTTATCTTTGAGCATGGGTCTGTTATTTTTTGTGTGTGTGGTAGAAGAGATGTGTGTGTCTGCGTGCATGCCCATTTGTATGTGTCTGTTCCAATGATCTGGAAGGTCTGGAGTCCTTGTCTATCTCTCTCCAGACGAGAACAGATTACATCAGAAAGGAAGAAAATTCCTTTAATCTTGTTGCGAGTAAAAATCGTCTGTCCTCGGTTGCAACACTCACTAACAAGTTCGAATCTGCCTCTGTAAGCAGCATCATCACAAAAACTTTTAGTTGGGAGCTTCATGAAATGGGTTTCCATGGCTGAGCAGCCGCACATAAGCCTAAGATCACCATGCGCAATACGAAGCGTCCGCTGGAGTGGTGTAAAGCTCACCGTAATTGAACTCTGGAGCAATGGAAAAGCGTTCTCTGGAGTGATGAATCACGCTTCACTATCTGGGAGTCCGACGGACGAGAAGGAATAATGGTCTGGGGCTGATTTTCATGGTTCGGGTAAGGCCCCTTAGCTCCAGTGAAGGGAAGGCCCTTTCCTGTTTCAGCATGACAATACTCCCGTGCACAAAGTGAGGTCCATATGTAACTGGTGTCTAATGGCTAGCTAGTAAACGGGGTGAGCGCTAATAGCGTTTCAATCGGTGACGTCACTCCATCTGAGACCTTGAAGTAGTCTTCCCTTTTAAGGGCCGTGGCTTTTGTGGAGTGATGGGTAACAGTGCTTCGTGGGTGACTGTTGTTGATGTGTGCAGAGGGTCCCTGGTTCAAAACCAGATAGGGGTGAGGAGAGGGACGGAAGCTATACTGTTACATTCGTGCCGTGACCCAGATCAATGGCTGCTACGGAAAAGGGGGGTGAGTGTAACCGGTGTGAAATGGCTAGGTAATTAGCGGGGTGCGCGCTAATAGCGTTTCAATCGGTTACGTCACTCACTCTGAAACCTTGAAGTAGTTGTTCCCCTTGCTCTGCAAGTGCTGCAGCTTTTGTGGAGCGATGGGTAACAATGCTTCATGGGAGGCAGTTGTTGATGTATGCAGAGGGTCCCTGGTTCGAGCCCGGGTGAGGAGAGGGACGGAAGCTATACTGTTACACATACAGAAATGGTTTGTTGAGATCGGTCTGGAAGAACATGACTGGCCTGCACAGAGCCCTGACTTCAACCCCATCGTACAACTTTGGGATGAATTTGAACGTCGATTGCGAGCCAGGTCTAATTGCCCAACATCAGCGGCAGACCTCACTAATGCTCTCATGACTGAATGGAAGCAAGTCCCCTCAGCAATGTTCCAACATCTAGTGGAAAGCCTTCCTAGAAGGGTGGAGGCTGTTTTAGCAGCAAAGTGGGGACCAACTCCATATTAATGCCCATGATTTTGGACGAGCAGGGGTCCACATACTTTTGGTCAAGTACAGTCGTGGCCAAAAGGTATGACGGCAATTTGCATATACTCCAGAATGTTATGAAGAGTGATCAGATGAATTGCAATTATTTGCAAAGTTCCTCTTTGCCATGCAAATGAACTGAATCCCCACAAAACATTTCCACTGCATTTCAGCCCTGCCACAAAAGGACCAGCTGACAACATGTCAGTGACTCTCTCGTTAACACAGGTGTGAATGTTGACGAGGACAAGGCTGGAGATCACTGTCATGCTGATTGAGTTCGAATAACAGTCTGGAAGCTTCAAAAGGAGGGTGGTGCTTGGAATCATTGTTCTTCCTCTGTCAACCACTGTTACCTGCAAGGAAACACATGCCGTCATCATTGCTTTGCACAAAAAGGGCTTCACAGGCAGGGATATTGGTGCCAGTAAGATTGCACCTAAATCAACCATTTATCGGATCATCAAGATCTTCAAGGAGAGCGGTTCAATTGTTGTGAAGAAGGCTTCAGGGCGCCCAAGAAAGTCCAGCAAGCGCCAGGACCGTCTCCTAAAGTTGATTCAGCTGCGGGATCGGGGCACCACCAGTACAAAGCTTGCTCAGGAATGGCAATAGGCAGGTGTGAGTGCATCTGCACGCACAGTGAGGCGAAGATTTTTCGAGGATGGCCTGGTGTCAAGAAGGGCAGCACATAAGCCACTTCTCTCCAGGAAAAACATCAGGGACAGACTGATATTCTGCAACAGGTACAGGGATTGGACTGCTGAGGACTACGCTAAAGTCATTTTCTCTGATGAATCCCCTTTCCGAATTTTTGGGGCATCCGGAAAAAAGCTTGTCCGGAGAAGACAAGGTGAGCGCTATCATCAGTCCTGTGTCATGCCAACAGTAAAGCATCCAGAGACCATTCATGTGTGGGGTTGCTTCTCAGCCAAGGGAGTGTGCTCACTCACAATTTTGCCTAAGAACACATCCATGAATAAAGAATGGTATCAACACATCCTCCGAAAGCAACTTCTCCCTACCATCCAGGAACAGTTTGGTGACGAACAATGCCTTTTCCAGTATGATGGAGCACCTTGCCATAAGGCAAAAGTGATAACTAAGTGGCTCGGGGAACAAAACATCAATATTTTGGGTCCATGGCCGGGAAACTCCCCAGACCTTAATCCCATTAATAACTTGTGGTCAATCCTCAAGAGGCGGGTGGACAAACAAAACCCCACAAATTCTGATAAACTCCAAGCGTTGATTATGCAAGAATGGGCTGCCATCAGTCAGGATGTGGCCCAGAAGTTAATTGACAGCATGCCAGGGCAGATTGCAGAGGTCTTGAAAAAAAAGGGTCAACACTGCAAATATTGAATCTTGCATCAATTTCATGTAATTGTCAATAAAAGCCTTTGACACTTATGAAATGCTTGTAATTATACTTCAGTATTTCATAGTAACATATGACAATAATTTCTAAAGACACTGAAGCAGCAAACTTTGAAAATGAATATTTGTGTCATTCTCAAAACTTTTCGCAAAGACTGTAGTGTATGATACCGTGTCACCCACAGTAGTCTGGACACACTGTCCTTACCGGAGCAGAGAGGGGGAAGAGAGAGAGAGAGTGAAGGGGAGGGGGAGCGGGAGAATTAGATAGATAGCGGAGGGGGAGAAAGAGAGGGAGAAGGGGAGAGAGAGAGAGAAGGGGAGGGAAAGTGGGAGAAGAAGCTAGATAGAGAGAGGGTGAGAAGGGGAGGGCTAGTGGGAAAAGAAGAGAGAGAGAGAGAGGAGGGAGAGAGAAAGAGAGAGAGCGAGTGAGAGAGACAGAAAGAGAGAGCCTTTGGTGGATTACCAGGCCTGAACTTCCTCGATACGGAATGTCTAAATGTGATTTTGAGAGTGGGCTAGGATCCAGATTCTAGTCCCAGCCGACAGCCAGAGTGATCCAGATGCTAGACCCAGCCGCCAGCCAGAGTGATCCAGATGCTAGACCCAGCCACCAGCCAGAGTGATCCAGATGCTAGACCCAGCCACCAGCCAGAGTGATGCAGATGCTATGCCCAGCCACCAGCCAGAGTGATCCAGATGCTAGTCCCAGCCGTCAGCCAGAGTGATCCAGATGCTAGACCCAGCCGCCAGCCAGAGTGATCCAGATGCTAGGCCCAGCCACCAGCCAGAGTGATCCAGATGCTAGGCCCATCCACCAGACAGATGATCCAGATGCTAGTCCCAGCCGTCAGCCAGAGTGATCCGGATGCTAGACCCAGCCGCCAGCCAGAGTGATCCAGATGCTAGGCCCAGCCACCAGCCAGAGTGATCCAGATGCTAAACCCAGCCACCAGCCAGAGTGATCCAGATGCTAGGCCCATCCACCAGACAGATGATCCAGATGCTAGGCCCAGCCACCAGCCAGAGTGATCCAGATGCTAGGCCCAGACGCTTGCAGCCAGACAGAGAGAGGAAGGGAGGAGTCATTTTAAAGGATTTTACAACATTGAACAAAGCAATATCATCCTTAAAGCGGGGAGGGTCTGCTTCCGGCGAGGCCCGCACAAACACACGGAGAGAGATAGAGACACACCTGTCTGTGCTCAGCAGTGATTGGGGGAAGGGGATCAATAGGAATAAAGCTTAAGAAGAAAAACTAACACATCCTCTCAGCTTAGAGGTCAGAAACACTGCAGCAGCATGCCAACAGGAGCAACCCTGTGTGTGTGTGTGTGTGTGTGTGTGTGTGTGTGTGTGTGTGTGTGTGTGTGTGTGTGTGTGTGTGTGTGTCTGTGTGTGTGTGTGTGTGTGTGTGTGTGTGTGTGTGTGTGTGTGTGTGTGTGTGTGTGTGTGTGTGTGTGTGTGTGTGTGTGTGTGTGTGTGTGTGATTTTGTGTGTGAGCGTGTGTGATTTTGTGTGTGAGCGTGCGTGCGTGTGTGTTTCAAGTAGATGTCCTGGATGGGTCGAAGCACAGTGAGTTTCTCGGCCATCTTCACCCCACAACTGGAGGGCCTTTCGGTCGTGGACGGAGCAATTCCCGTACCAGGCTGTTATGAAACCGGTCAGGATGCTCTTGATGGTGCAAAGATAGTACTTGGAGAGGACCTGGGGTGGCAAGCTAAAAAACTTCAGCCGCCTTAGGAAGTAGAGAGGATGTTGCAACCTCTTGACAAGAGTGTTGGTGTTGTTGGTCATTGTCAAGACCTTGTTGATGTGGACTTAAAACTGCTGACTCTCTCTACTGCAGTCCCAATTGATCTAGAACGGGGCATGTTCACTCCTCTGCTTCCTGAAGTCAACAATCAACTCCTTTGTTTTGCTGACGTTGAGGGAGTTGTTGTTGTCCTGGCACCCCAATTTCAGTTTACTTACCTCCTCCCTATAGATTGACTTGTCGTTTTTGGTTATCAGGACCACAACCGTGGTGTCATCAGCAGACATGATGATAGAGTTGGGGTCGTGCAAATCCACACAGTTGTGAGTGAAGAGGGAGTACAGCAGAGGACTGAGGACACCCCTGGGGGGGCCCTGTGTTAAGAGTCAGTGTGGAGGAGGTGTTGTTGCCAATCCTCACAGCCTGTGGTGGTCTGCCCGTCAGGAAGTCCAGGATCCAGTTGCAGAGGATGGTGTCCAGACCCTAGGCTCTGAGCATGGTGTTGAGCTTGGAGGAAACACTAGTGTTGAACGCTGAACTGTAGTTAATGAAAAGCATTCTCACATTGGTGTTAAAATTGTCCAGGTATTTTATGGCCGTGTGAATAGGGATGAAAATGGCACCTTCTGTGGATCTGTTTGAGCCGTAGGCAAATTGTAGTGGGTCCAGTGTGCCTTGCATGCTGGCCTTGAACTACTTCATGACTGGGGTGAGTGTGACGGGGCGATAGTCATTTGGGCATGTCACCTTGCTTTTCTTGGGCACTGGGACAATGGTGGTCTCCTTGAAGCAGGTGGGGACTACAGCCTGGGGCAGGGACAGGTGTTGAAGAAGTCAGAGAAGACGCACGCCAGCTGATCAGCACATACTCTGCGGATACGTCCAGGGATGCCATCTGGGCCGGCGGCTTTGTCAGTATTCACTCTTTTGATAGTTTTTTTCACATCAGCCTCGGAGAGCAAAAGCAGCTGATCGTCCGGATCAGCAAGACTCTTCCTTGATTACTTGGTATTGTCTGCCTCGAAGCGAATATAGAATGTGTTAAGCTCGTCTGGGAGGGACGCTTCGGTGGGCACCACACAGCTGGATTTGCCTTTGTTGTCCGTGATAGTCTGTAGTCCTTGCCAGATGCGTTGTGTGTCTAAGTTGTCAAACAACAATTCAAGTTTGAGTCTGTATTGTCTTTTTGCATCCCAAAGGGATTTGCAGAGCTCATACCTGCTTGCCTGGTACGCGTCGCCTGCCACCGAGTGGTCAGGGTTTCTTCTGCTGGCATTGAATGCTGCAGTACGGGCTCTCAGGAGTGTGTGGAAATTTCTGTTCACCCAGGGTTTTTGGTTGGGGTATGTCCAAATTGTTATTGTTTGTACAACATCAAATCAAATCTTATTTGTCACATGCGCCGAATACAACAAGTATACTGTGAAATGCTTACTCACAAGCCTTTAATAACCAACAATGCAGTTCAAGAAATAGAGTTAAGAAAAGATTTACTAAATTAACTAAAGTAGAAAAATGAATAAAAAGTAACACAATAAAATAATAATAATGAGGGTACATACAGGGGACATCGGTACTGGGTCAATGTGCGGGGGTACAGGTTAGTTGAGGTAATTTGTACATGTAGGTAGGGGTAAAGTGACTATGCATAGAAATTAAACAGCGAGCAGCAGCGGTATAAAAACAAAGGGGGGGGTGTCACCAATCTTAAGGTTTGGGCCGTGCAGTAGCAGAGAGAACAGTCTATGACTTGGGTGACTTGAATCTTGACAATTTTTGGGGCCTTCTTTGACACATTTCCAAAAAATGCCTGCGACTGATGATGTAAACTCAGCAAAAAAAGATACATCCTCTCACTGTCAACTGTGTTAATTTTCAGCAAACTTAACATGTGTAAATATGTGTATGAACATGACAGGATTCACCAACTGAGACATAAACTGAACAAGTTCCACAGACATGTGACTAACAGAAATGGAATAATGTGTCCCTGAACAAAGGTGGGGGTCAAAACCAAAAGCAACAGTCGGTATCTGGTGTGGCCACCAGCTGTGTTAAGTACTGCAGTGCATCTCCTCCTCATGGACTGCACCAGATTTGTCAATTCTTGCGGTGAGAAGTTACCCCACACTTCCACCAAGGCACCTGCAAGTTCCCGGACATTACTGGGGGCAATGGCCCTAGCCTCACCCTCCAATCCAACAGGTCCCAGATGTGCTCTATGGGATTGAGATCCGGGCTCTTCGCTGGCCATGGCAGAAAACTGACATTCCGGACTTGCAGGAAATCACGCACAGAACGAGCAGTATGGCTGGTGGCATTGTCATGCTGGAGGGTCATGTCAGGATGAGCCTGCAGGAAGGGTACCACATGAGGGAGGAGGATATCTTCCCTTTGTCCCCAGTCTGAGGTCTTGAGCGCTTTGGAGCAAGTTTTCATCAAGGGTCTCTGTACTTTGCTTCGTTCAGTTTTTACCTCGATCCTGACTAGTCTCCCAGTCCCTGCCGCCAAAAAACATCCTCACAGTATGATGCGGCCACCACCATGCTTCACGGTAGGGATGGTGCCAGGTTTCTTCCAGACGTGACTCTTGGCATTCAGGCCAAAAAGCTCAGTCTTGTTTTCATCAGACCAGAGACTCTTGTTTGTCATGGTCTGAGAGTCTTTAGGTGCCTTTTGACAAACTCCAAGCAGTCTGTTATGTGCCTTTTACTGAGGAGTGGTTTCTCTCTGGCCACTGTACCATAAAGGCCTGATTAATGGAGTGCTGCAGAGATGGTTGTCCTTCTGGAAGGTTCTCCCATCTCCACAGAGGAACTCTAGAGCTCTATCAGAGTGACCATTGAATTCTTGGTCACCTCCCTAACCAAGGCCCTTCTCCCCCGATTGTTCAGTTTGGCCGGGTGGCCAGCTCTAAGAAGAGTTTTGGTGGTTCCAAACTTCTTCCATTTAAGAATGATGAAGGCCACTGTGTTCTTGGGACCTTCAATGCTGCAGAAATGTTTTGGTAACCTTCCCCAGATCTGTCCCTCAACACAATCATGTCTCGGAGCTCCAAAGACAATTCCTTCTACCTCATGGCTTGGTTTTTGCTCTGACATGCACTGTCAACTGTGGGACCTTATATAAACAGGTGTGTGCCTTTCCAAATCATGTCCAATCAATTTAATTTACCATAGGCGGATTCCAATCAAGTTGTTGAAACATCTCAAGGATGATCAATGGAAACAGAATGCACCTGAGCTGACTTTCAGGTCTCATAGCAAATGGTCTGAGTATGTATACTTATAAGTTATTTCAGTGTTTTATTTGTAATAAAGTATCAAACATTTCCCTTTGTCATTCTGGGGTATTGTGTGTAGATTGCTGATAATTATTTTTTTAATAAGGCTGTAACGTAAAAAGACTTGCTGGCACAAAAATAGGCATGAATGATCAGTTCCCGAAGGAAATTGCAGAACTGCGCAAAGTTCTGTACCCAATCTTCAAGGAAAATAGTTTAAAAGGGAAACGTGTAGCTCTCATAGTGGATAAACTGCATATTGATGAGCAAATGTTAAGAGACATAAACACTACTCCATGGCTATTCTAAATATTACAAAGTTCCCATAGAGGAGTCGAAAAATGGAACACCCAATACGTGCCATGGTTGGGATTGTAATAAAAACATATATAGAAAAGCAATATAATACAACAATTGTTAGAGAAAGAAACTAGTTTTAGACTTTCCATTTATAGTATTTCATGAGACATCATTAGAAGAAAAGATAATTAACTAAATAATACCTTCAAATACAAGGAACTGGAACACAAAAGAACTGAATCAACATGGTACAGATAAAACACCGAAGACATAGAAAGCACAGTATGCGGGTATGCGCGGATGTATTGTGTTGGAAGGTGGGGTGTGTGTTCTTGTGTTTGGAAAAGTGTGGAGTTAATTGAGTGAAAAAGGACACGGGTTGCAAATCCCAGAGCCCATGTGTGTTTGTGAGCAGGGGTTGTGAGAGAAAGCTTTCAATTGGGCACATATGGGATATACATTTTAAAATAAATTATTAATGTATTGTATTTTCTTACTGTTCTATCATCATGGAATGGTCCCCAAGCCTATACCCTAGACACCAACCTGAGCGACCCAAACACTAAGGAGAAGTCCTTATCTGTTTTATTGGTCTACTGTAAGTAGCCTATAAGCAGCCAAATCAGAAAGATGAATGAGGTCATAGACCTACTAAAGCAGCCCTGCCCCCTCTAGACTCTGAGCCTGCCTGGCAGGGTTGGTCCTATAAAGCCAGAGCCCCCTGATGCGAGAGCATAATATACAAGGAAATTCTCAAAGCTGCTAATGAGAACCTTGACGACCTTGTACCTAGCCGGTGGGGATTCCGGTGGTGTACCCCCCACCCAGGCAGTGGCAATGCTGGCAACACTAGCTGCAGTAACCCATTGGGAGGGGGTCACATTCTGACATTCAGAGAGGGGGCATATTATTGTGGCCCTGGTGGCACAAAATCCTCAAAGGTCTGATGTTTGGCAATATGATCACAACGGGGGACCAGCGTATGGGTGTTTCAGGGGAAGGGGGTGTATCTGATCGCCATCACCTAGGACTTGACAGTGGTTAATCAAATCTCCCTGTTTTTGCTCAATTTTGCATGCCTTATCATACAGCTGCAACTGTGTATACATTTGTAAATCAAGTCCTTTCTTGAGATGGGCTCTAGGATGGAACAACTGTTGAGCATCTGAGTTTATGGTTGCTTGTGGGGGATAGGGTGTGTGTGTGTGTGTGTGTGTGTGTGTGTGTGTGTGTGTGTGTGTGTGTGTGTGTGTGTGTGTGTGTGTGTGTGTGTGTGTGTGTGTGTGTGTGTGTGTGTGTGTGTGTGTGTGTGTGTGTGTCAAAACTGTTGATAAGGAGTAAAGATATTAGGGACAATATAGGATGAATCACAATAATTGTTTGCTAAAATAATAATTGCTTGCCAAAATGTAATTTTTGTAATGCCAATCCTGGTTAGATGTAACAATTCTTTGCATGAACAACCTACATTCTTACAAATGTTAATTGTTCATTATGGAAATGAATATAAGCAGGATTTTTGATATGTATTTTTTAATAGCTATATATAATACAAATCGAAGTGAGGCGAAATGCTGATCTGCCTCTGTTCTGTGGGTGGCACTGTGTGCTCTTTTTGAAGCCTGGGTCCCGGTCTCTCAGGGGCCCTGGGATCCGGGGGTGGCCTGCCGGTAACTGGGATGACAATCCACCTTGGGATGGGGAGGGGTTTTAGCGGGTGGAATAGTGGGGAACAATTGGAGGTTTACTTAGTTGTAACACAAATACCATGGTATATCTGTATGGACACTCAATCACTATGGTACTTTTAATGGTGAGTATATAAACATATATTAAGATAAATAGTGGTATTTCATTATGGTAAATGGTCAAATAAGTATAGCCAGTTATAATTGTAAAGGTTTAGCAGATAATAAGAAAAGACGGTCAGTATCTACCTGGCTAAAAGAGAAGGAATATAATATCTATTGTTTACAGGAAACTCATTCAACAATTTTAGATTAAGTTGTGTAGAAAAATAACTGGGAGGGCGAAATTTATTTCCATGGGCAAAGAAATTCAAAAGGGGTGATAATATTAATTAACAGTAATCTTGAACCAACTGTGCAAATTGTCCAAACAGATCCTCAAGGCAGATGGATGATTATAAATATGTTATTGGACCATAAACAGCTATGGCTCATTAACCTATACAGTCCAAATAATGATGGTCCATGCTTCTATGAAAAAATATATAATAATTGATCAACCCTACAAGGAATACAAGACTCTATTATTATGGTGGGAGATTATAATACGGTTTTAATTACCTCTATGGACAGTAAAGGAAATCACACTACAAAATATTACCCTCATGCACTGAAAGGAAATCATGAATGCCATGGATATATTGGAATTAGGGGATATATGGAGGCTTAAATATCCTGACCTAGTGAGATGTACATCTTGATTACTTTCTTATGTCATTCTCTCTGGCACCAAAAGTTTAAAAAAGTGTTGATAGGGGACAGAATGTGGTCGGAACATCACATAATTGGCATATATATTGCTCTTACAGAATTTCCACGATACAGCAGATCCCCTTGTTGTATGGAACACTTTTATATGTGCCTTTAGAGGCCATGCAATTCAGTACTCATCTCTAAAACAAAAGCAATTTAGGTCAAAAAAGTCCTTAGTAACAAAGGAAATGGAAGGACTAACAGTACAGATAGATAGCAATAACAATTGCACGATGGAGGCTCAGAATAAGTTAGAGGAAAAACAAAAAGAAATGGAGGAACTTATTGAAGAAAGATCCAGTGCAATATATTCTAAAAATAATGCAAACTGGATGGAATATGGGGAAAAATACACCACATATTTTTTTTATTGTCAACATAGAAATGCTACCAAAAATAATGTATGGAAACTTGTGGCCAGTGAATGGTTCTCAATGTAGGCAGCAGCCTCTCTGAGTTAGTGATTTCTGTTTAGCCGTCTGATGGCCTTGAGATTGTAGAACAGCTTCTGTCTCTCGGTCCCAGCTTTGATGCACCTGTACTGACCTCGCATTCTGGATGGTAGCGGTATGAACAGGCAGTGGATCGGGTGGTTGTTGTCCTTGATGATCTTTTTGGCCTTCCTGTGACATCGGGTGCCGTAGGTGTCATGGAGGGCAGGTAGTTTGCCCCCGGTGATGTGTTGTGCAGACCGCTCCACCCTCTGGAGAGCCTTGCGGTTGAGGGCGTTGCGGTTGCCATACCAGGCTGTGATACAGCCCGACAGGATGCTCTCGAATGTGCATCTGTAAAAGTTTGTCAGGGTTTTGGGTGACAAGCCAAATTTCTTCAGCCTCCTGAGGTTGAAGAGGTGCTGTTGTGCCTTCTTTACCACACTGTCTGTGTGTGTGGACCATTTCAGTTTGTCTGTGATGTGTACGCAGAGGAACTTAAAACTTTACACCTACTCCACTGCTGTCCCTTCGATGTGGATAGGGGGATGCACCCTGTGCTGTTTCCTGAAGACCACGATCAGCTCCTTTGCTTTGTTGACATTGAGTGAGAGGTTGTTTTCCTGACACCACACTCCGAGTACCCTCACCTCCTCCCTGTAGGCTGTCTCGTCGTTGTTGGTAATCAAGCCCACTACTGTTGTGTCGTCTGCAAACTTGATGATTGAGTTGGAGGCGTGCATGGCCATGCAATCGTGGCTGAACAAGGAGTACAGGAGGGGGCTGAGTATGCACCCTTGTGGGGCCCCAGTGTTGAGGGTCAGCGAAGTGGAGATGTTGTTTCCTACCTTCATCACCTGGGGGTGGCCCGTCAGAAAGTCCAGGACCCAATTGCACAGGGCAGGGTTGAGACCTAGGGCCTCCAGCTTGATGATGAGCTTGGAGGGTACTATGGTGTTGAATGCTGAGCTGTAGTCAATGAACAGCATTCTTACATAGGTATTCCTCTTGTCCAGATGAGATAGGGCAGTGTGCAGTGTGATGGCAATTGCATCGTCTGTGGACCTGTTGGGGTAGTATGCAAACTGATTCTAGGGTGGTTCTAGGGTGGCCGGTAAAGTGTTTATATGGAGTGTGGAAGGACCACCAGGGGGCAGGCTGGTCTCACAGATAGTTGCCCAGCCCAGCATGTGAGTCAAGTGGATCAGAGGCAATTAAGCATAGCTGACGGTAATAATGACCTATTCTCTTCCCCCTGCAAGAGAGAGGAGTGAACCAGCATTGGGGGAGACTGGAGAAAAAGAGTGATTGCTTCTTCAAAGGAGAGGACTCACCGGACGGAACGGAGAAGAAGAGGACAAACTACCTCTTGGGAATGGCAACCACGGATCCACACCACCACCAAAAGGGAGCTCTCCACGAGGCTCTCCACGGATAGTTAAGGCAGTGACACAACCCTAATTTATATTATAGTTAAAAGTTACTCACCTTGTGTTTCTTGTTCCTGTAAAGAAGAAGAGGTGTGTTTTCCATGTGAGATCATCCATGATTGTGTGGGATGGTTTAAGAAGAAATAAATACCTCAATAGAGAACTTTGTTCAATGTAAGAAAACCTGCTCCTAACTCATTTATTCCACCTTTCTGCTTTTGAGCAACCTCAAAGTACTTGGTCCCCTCACATTGGTGGAGAATGCGGGCAGTAGGTGGACGAGTTACACAAGGACAAGTGAGGAAAATTAAAATCTACCTGAGGAATCAAGAAAGATGGATAACGCTCTACTACAACAGTTGATCACGGCACAGCAGACAACCATAGAACTCATGCAACAATAGCTGAGCCAACGAGAAGAACCGAGATTGAAGCCGAGAGCGGCTGCTCGCGCCATCTTACCTCGCCTCTCAAAGGAGGATGATATTGAGGCTTTCATCATGATGTTCGAAAGGACGGCCACCTCGGAAGAGTGATAGAGCCATAAAGTTCTATCAGTGGACCTATATGTTTATTTGTATATATATATTTGTTCACCTTTATTTAACCAAGTAGGCCAGTTGAGAACAAGTTCTCATTTACAACTGCGACCTGGCCAAGATAAAGCAAAGCAGTGCAACAAAAACAATACAGATTTACACATGGGATAAACAAACGTACAGTCAATAACAAAATAGAAAAATCTGTATACAGTGTGTGCAAATGAAGTAAGGAGGTAAGGCAATAAATAGGCCAATAGTGGTGAAGTAATTACAATTTAGCAATTTACACTGGAGGGATATGTACAGATGAGAATGTGCAAGTAGAAATACTGGTGTGCAAAAGAGCAGAAAAACAAATACGGGGATGAGGTAGGTAGTTGGTTGGATGGGCTATTTACAGATGGGCTGTGTACAGCTACAGCGAACGGTAAGCTGCTCTGACAGCTGACGCTTAAAGTTAGAGAGGGAGATATAAGTCTCCAACTTCAGTGATTTTTGCAATTTGTTCCAGTCGTTGGCAGCAGAGAACTGGAAGGTAAGGCGGCCAAATAAGGTGTTGGCTTTGGGGATGACCAGTGAAATATACCAGCTGGAGTGCGTGCTACGGGGTGGGTGTTGCTATGGTGACCAGTGAGCTGAGATAAGGTGGAGCTTAACCTATCAAAGACTTATAGATGACCTGGAGCCAGTGGGTTACGCGACGAATATGTAGTGAGGACCAGGCAACGAGAGCATACATGTTGCAGTGGTGGGTAGTATATGGGGCTTTGGTGACAAAACAGATGGCACTGTGATAGACTGCATCCAATTTGCTAAGTAGAGTGTTGGAGGCTATTTTGTAAATGACATCGCCGAAGTCAAGGATCGGTAGGATAGTCAGTTTTACGAGGGTATGTTTTGCAGTGTGAGTGAAGGAGGCTTTGTTCCGAAATAGGAAGCCGAATCTAGATGTAACTTTGGATTGGAGATGTTTGATGTGAGTCTGGAAGGAGCGTTTACAGTCTAGCCAGACTCCTAGCTATTTATATATTCTAAGTCAGAACAGTTCAGAGTAGTGATGCTAGTCGGGCGGGCGGGTGCGGGCAGCGATCGGTTGAAGAGCATGCATTTTGTTTTACTAGCATTTAAGAGCAGTTGGAGGCCATGAAAGGAGTGTTGTATGGCATTGAAGCTTGTTTGGAGGTTTGTTAACACAGAGTCAAAAGAAGGGCCCGATGTATACAGAATGGTGTCGTCTGCGTAGAGGTGGATCAAATAATCACACGCAGCAAGAGCGACATCATTGATATATACAGAGAAAAAAGTCAGCCCGAGAATTGAACCCTGTGGCACCCCCATAGAGACTGCCAGAGGTCCAGACAACAGCCCCCCCGAGTTGACACACTGAACTCTATCTGAGAAGTAGTTAGTGAACCAGGCGAGTTAGTCATTAGAGAAACAAAGGGTGTTGATTCTGCCGATAGGAATACAGTGATTGACAGAGTCGAAAGCCTTGGCCAGGTCGATGAAGACGGCTGCACAGTACTGTCTTTTATCGATGGTGGTTATGATATCATTTAGGACCTGGAGCGTGGCTGAGATGCACCTGTGACCAGCTCGGAAACCAGATTGCATAGTGGAGAAGGTACGGTGGGATTCTAAATGGTCGGTTGTTCTGTTTGTTCACTTGGCTTTCGAAGACTTTAGAAAGGCAGGGCTGTATGGATATAGGTCTGTAACAGTTTGGGTCTAGAGTGTCTCCCCTTTTGAAGAGGGGGATGACCGCGGCCCGCCTTCCAATCATTAGGAATCTCAGACGATACGAAAGAGAGGTTGTACAGATTAGTAATAGGGCTTGCAACAATGGCGGCAGATAATTTTAGGAATAGAGGGTCCAGATTGTCTAGCCCAGCTGACTTGT
Organism: Salvelinus namaycush; assembly: GCF_016432855.1. NCBI lineage: Eukaryota > Metazoa > Chordata > Actinopteri > Salmoniformes > Salmonidae > Salvelinus > Salvelinus namaycush. The sequence goes on from NC_052338.1 coordinate 29,666,652, forward strand.
AGGGATCCAGATTTTGCAGCTCTTTCAGATCATCAGCTGTCTGGATTTGGGTGAAGGAGAAGGGGGTGGGCCAGGTGCTGCGGGGGGTGCAGAGCTGTTGGCCAGAGTTTGGGTAGCCAGGTGGAAAGCATGGCCAGCGGTAGAGAAATGCTTATTGAAATTCTCGATTATCATGGATTTATCAGTGGTGACAGTGTTCCTAGTCTCAGTGCAGTGGGCAGCTGGGAGGAGGTACTCTTATTCTCCATGGACTTTACAGTGTCCCAAAACTTTTTGGAATTAGTGCTGCAGGATGCACATTTCTGTTTGAAAAAGCTAGCCTTTGCTTTCCTAACTGACTGTGTGTATTGGTTCCTGACTTCTCTGAAAAGTTGCATATCGCAGGGACTATTTGAAGCTAGTGCAGTACGCCAAAGATTGTTTTTGTGCTGGTCAAGGGCAGTCGAGTCTGGAGTGAACCAAGGGCTATATCTGTTCTTATTTCTCCATTTTTTGAAAGGGGAATGCTTATTTAAGATGGTGAGGAAAGCACTTTTAAAGAACAACCAGGCATCCTCTACTGACGGGATGAGATCAATACCCTCCCAGGATACCCGGGCCAGGTCTATTAGAAAGGCCTGCTCACAGAAGTGTTTTAGGGAGTGTTTGACAGTGATGAGGGGTGGTCGTTTGACCGCGGACCCATGACAGACGCAGGCAATGACGCAGTGATCGCTGAGATCCTGGTTGAAAAGCGCAGAGGTGTATTTAGTGGGCAAGTTGGTCAGGATGATATCTATGAGGGTGCCCATGTTTACGGATTTGGGGTTGTACCTGGTCAAATCCTTGATAATTTGTGTGAGACTGAGGGCATCTAGCTTAGATTGTAGGACTGCTGGGGTGTTAACTTCTTGACGCTAGGGGGCAAATTATTATTATTTTTTTAATAACGTTCCCAAGGTAAATGGACTATTTCTCAGGTCCAGATCGTAGAATATGCATATAATTTACAGATTAGGTGTCACGAACGTCGTAATCCTCCTCGTCTAAGGAGGAGTAAGGATCGGACCCAAAACGCAGCGTGGTTAGAATACATACTTAATTTAATAAACAAAGAAATGAAGAACACTTAAACAAACTACAAAACAACAAAACGAATGTGACTCTATATAACGAAAGTGCAGACACAAGCAACCAACGTATAGACATAGACAATAACCCACAACCCACAATACAAAACAGGCTACCTAAATATGGTTCCCAATCAGAGACAACGATTGATTGAGAACCATATCAGGCCAAACACAGAAATTGACAAACCAGACAAACAACATAGAATGCCCACACAGATCACACCCTGACCAACCAAAACATAAAACATACAAAGCAAACTCTGGTCAGGGCGTGACATTAGGATAGAAAACACTCCAAAGTTTCCAAAACTGTCAAAATATTGTCTGTGAGTATAACAAAACTGATTCTGCAGGCGAAAACATGAGGAAATCTAACCGGGAAGTGATTTTTGTTTTTTAAAATCTGTGTTTCCTTGCCCGTCTTTCTTCCATTTAAAGAGGTATCAACCAGATGTCTTTTCCAATGGCTTCCTCAGGCTGTGACCAGGCTTTAGACATAGTTTCAGGCTTTTATTTTGAAATATTAGCGAGATTTTTCAAAGTAGTCAGGTGTCCTTTGATTAGTTCCTGCGCGCGAGAGGGGTAGCTCTCCATTTTCTTTCTCTCTTTTATTGAATAGGTTATGGTCCGGTTGAAATATTATCGATTATGTTTGTTAAAAACAACCTGAGGATTGATTATAAAAAACATTTGACATGTTTCTACGAACATTACGGATACTTTTGGGAATTTTCGGCGAACGGAACGAGGCTTTGGTTTTCTGAACATAACGCGCAACCCAAATGGCGTTTTTTTGTTATAAAAGTAATATTTATCGAACAAAAATAACATGTATTGTGTAACTGGGAGTCTCGTGAGTGCAAACATCCGAAGATTATCAAAGGTAAGCGATTAATTTTATTGCTTTTCTGGCTTTCGTGACCATGCTAATTTGGGGCTAGCTGTTCTAGCATTGATTGATACACTCACAAAAGCTTGGATTGCTTTCGCTGCAAAGCATATTATCAAAATCTGACACGATAAGTGGATTAACAACAAGCTAAGCTGTGTTTTGGTATATTTCACTTGTGAATGCATGATTATAAATATTTTTAGTAATATTTTGCGCCCTGCAATTCAGCGGTTGTTTAGGAAAATTATCCCGCTAAAGGGATCCGTAGCGCAGAGAGGTTAAGCATATCCCAATTTAGGTCACCTAACAGAACGAACTCTGACGAAAGAAGGGAGGCAATCAATTCACATATGGTGTCCAGGGTAGAGCTGGGAGCTGAGGGGGGTCTATAACAAGCGGCAACAGTGAGGGACTTATTTTTGGAGAGATGGATCTTTAAAAGTAGAAGTTCGTTTGGGCATAGAAGTTCGTTTGGGCATATGACAGAACTCCGCAGGCTATCTCTACAGCAGATTGCAATTCCGCCCCCTTTAGCAGTTCTGTCTTGAAGGAAAATATTGTATTTGGGAATGGAAATTTCAAAAAATTTGGTGGCCTTCCTAAGCCAGGATTCAGACACATGCTAGGACATCAGGGATGGCGGAGTGTGCTAAAGCAGTGAATAAAGCAAAAGAAAGAGGCTTTTGATGTTAACATGCATGAACCCAAGGCTTTTACGGTTGCAGAAGTCAACAAATGAGAGTGCCTGGGGACACACAGGGCCTGGGTTAACCTCTACATCACCAGAGGAATAGAGGAGGTGTAGGATGAGTGTACGGCTAAAGGCTATAAGAACTGGTCGTCTAGTGCTTTGGGAACAGAGAATAAAAGGAGCAGATTTCTGGGCGTGGTGGGATAGATTCAGGGCATAGTGTACAGACAGGGGTATGGTAGGGTGTGAGTACATTGGGGGTAAACCTAGGCATTGAGTGACGATGAGAGAGGTTGCATCTCTGGAGGTGCCAGTTAGGCTAGGTGCAGTCTCCAAATGTGTTGGGGGTGGAACAAGGGGGCTCTCTGAGGCAAGACACTCTAATGTACTTGTCCTCTTGCTCAGTTGTGCACCGGGGCCTCCCACTCCTCTTTCTATTCTGTTTTCTCAGAACAAGAATAGACTGACTAGTTTCAGAAGAAAGTTCTTTGATTCTAGCCATTTTTTGCCATTTTGAGCCTGTCATCGAACACACAAAAATGCTGATGCTCCAGATACTCAAATAGTCTAAAAAAGGCGTTGTATTGCTTCTTTAACCATCACAACAGTTTTCAGTTGTGCTAACACAATTTCAAAAGGGTTTGCTAATGATCAATTAGCCTTTTAAAATGATAAACTTGGATTAGCAAACACAACCTGCCATTGGAACACAGGACTGATGGTTGCTGATAATGGGCCTCTGTACACCTACGTAGATATTCCATTAACTTCTAGCGACTCAGAAACCCGGATCCGGGAGCACCCCCCACCCCGCCCACACTGATTAGCATCGCTAGCATAGCGTCACAATTAAATAGTAGCATCTAAATATCATTAAATCACAAGTCCAAGACACCAAATGAAAGATACAGATCTTGTGAATAAAGCCACCATTTCAGATTTTTAAAATGTTTTACAGGGAAGACAAAATATGTAAATCTATTAGCTAACCACGTTAGCAAAAGACACCACTTTTCTAACTCCATCAGTTTCTTACTCCATCAGGTGCTATCACCAATTCGACCAAATAAAGATATAAATAGCCACTAACCAAGAAAAAACTTCATCAGATGATAGTCTGATAACATATTTATTGTATAGCATAGGTTTTGTTAGAAAAATGTGCATATTTCAGGTATAAATCATAGTTTGCCATTGCAGCCACCATCACAACTCTCCCCAAAGCGACTAGAATTACTACAGAGAGCAACGTGTATTACCAATTTACTCATCATAAAACATTTCTTAAAAATACACAGCTCACAGCAATGGAAAGACACAGATCTTGTGAATTCAGACAATATTTCAGATTTTCTAAGTGTTTTACAGCAAAAACACAATAAATCGTTATATTAGCATACCACATATGCAAACGTTACCCGAGCATTACATTTACATTTAAGTCATTTAGCAGACGCTCTTATCCAGAGCGACTTACAAATTGGAAAGTTCATACATATTCATCCTGGTCCCCCCGTGGGGAATGAACCCACAACCCTGGCGTTGCGAGCGCCATGCTCTACCAACTGAGCCACACGGGACCACATTGATTCAAGCCAAAGAGAGCGATATCGTTATCATCGCCAAAATATATTAATTTTTTCACTAACCTTCTCAGAATTCTTCCGATGACACTCCTGTAACATCATATTACAACATACATATAGAGTTTGTTCGAAAATGTGCATATTTAGCCACAAAAATCGTGGTTATACAATGAGAATAGTAGCAAAACTGGTCTGAAAATGTCGGGCGCCATCTTTGAGAGTGATCTAGCCTAATCGATAACTAATCATAAACTTGACTAAAAAATACAGGGTTGACAGGAATCGAAAGACAAATTAGTTCTTAATGCAATCGCTGAATTACATTTCTAAAATTATCCTTACTGTGCAATACCGGGTCCGCCAAAGCGAAGCTACACAAAACAAAATGGCGATATATGCGTTTAACATTTTTCAACAGAACAGCGATTTATCATCATAAATAGTTCTTACTATGAGCTGTTCTTCCATAAGAATCTTGGGCAATGTATCCTTTCTCGGGTCTAATCGTCTTTTGGTCGAAAGATGTCCTCTTGTCCCGTCGAAATGGCCACTAACGTTCGACCGGTACTGGAAACGTGCCCAGCGCTTCAAAGTGCGTCACAAAGAAATGCCTCAAAATCGCACTAAACGGATATAAATTGCTATAAAACGGTTTAAATTAACTACCTTATGATGTTTTTAACACCTATAACGAGTAAAAACATGACCGGCGATATAGAAGTGCCTAAACCATAGCTTGGAAGGAGGCCAGTCCCGACGTCCATCGTGCGTCAGGCGCAGGAAGAAAAGAAAGCTACTTCCGCCTTGTGCTCTTTTATACAGGCCCTGATTGCGCAATCGACTCCATTCAAATTGTCACCTCTTACTGACATCTAGAGGAAGGCGTGGGCAGTGTTTGTATCCTCATAGCATTTACAGGGACATTAAAACTGACCTGGGACCAGAGGCCAAGATTTCTGAAGTCTCACTCCCTGTCAGGAAAAGTGCTGTAGAATGAGTTCTGTTCCACTCAGAGACATAATTCAAACGGCTATAGAAACTAGAGAGTGTTTTCTATCCAATAATAACAATAATATGCATATTGTACGAGCAAGAATTGAGTACTAGGCAGTTTAATTTGGCAACGTCAAAAAAAAAAAAATGCTAACAGCACCCCCTATTGACAAAAAGTTAACAATCAGCCGTTTTCAGCTACAATAGTAATTTACTAAATTAACAATGTCTACACTGTATTTCTGATCAATGTGATGTTATTTAAATGGACAAAAAAATTGTTTTTCTTTCAAAAACAAGGAAATTGTGACCCCAAACTTTTGAATGGTAGTGTATATTTACCCCAAAAATATATTGGGGAATGGAAATGATGCAGACAATTACATTGATGGAAGCTACAATCTATCCGCAATATTAAAACTGATCTACCCTCTAAAATGTAAATAAAACTCTAAAAATGTAAAATACATGTGGAAAAAGTCAAAGAGTCTGAATACTTTCATGGACTTCTCTATATCCAACCCTTATGGTGCACCTCTTAGATTCATTTGGGTAGGATAACCAACTTAATTAAACAAATCTTATTAAGAAATTATTCCAGCACATAATCAGGCCTTTTAATTTAAAATCAAAGAGCTAAATATTCCTCGGCATAACCTTCTTAAAACAAATCCACATAGCTTAGTACTGAGTGATACTCGACAGGGCTCTGAGCGATACATCACAGGGCTCTGAGCAATAATTAACAGGGCTCTGAACGATACTTAACAGGGCTCTGAACGATACTTAACAGGGCTCTGAACGATACTTAACAGGGCTCTGAACGATACTTAACAGGGCTCTGAACAATACTTAACAGGGCTCTTAACAATACTTAACAGGGCTCTGAACGATCAAAAGCGTTGAGTTTACAGGAGAGAAAATATAGCAGTGTTATTTTTTTCTCAATCTCTAACCAACTATCACATCTCCATAATGGCTTTGATAAGGGTTGTTCATTTTTTAACTAAAACCAGTGAGCACACACTCACACATCAGATCAAAAACATGTTTTTGTTTTTCATAGTACTAATGGCCCTCTCCCCCCTCTCATCCCCTCATCTGTTATTTTATCTGGGGAGATGGAGAAGAAGTGTCAGGTGGAAGCCAAAACCCAGTAGGCATCCATTATATTACATGACTATCAGTGTACACACACAAACATGCAGACACACACACACACACATTCAAATAGATAGGGCCTCCAAGGGCCACATCTGCTGGTTAACTTACTGAACACGGACTGCTTCAGACCTGTGTTGACAGGTTGGTTTGTTTCTCTGGAATGACTAAGAGCCAGTGAGTAAACAAAAACACAACATCAAGATGTTCTGCCCACCTCTGTATTTGGCTACAGAGATTTTTATCAGAAAATGTACGAATGAGCGCATGTTTTTTTAATGTGGATTTGCATAGATGATTGTCTAAAAAAACGTACAATATATTGGCCATTGTGCTTATGCAACTCCAAAAATAAGTTATCAAGTTTAACTTTTGACTGACAAAAATGAACAATGATGAATGCATATGCATTGTCTTCCGTCTTCACTCATCTACTGTGTGGCTGTAAGGACAGAAACCCATACAATGCTTTACATGGTCGGGAGCTGTTCTGAAAGCATGTCCTATCATGATGTCCTGTACATTCAACTCAATTCAACTAAATTTCAACTAAATGTCAACTCAAATCAATTCAATTTCAATGTGATTTAAAAATGACATAGTCTATCGGACAATCAGACACAATGACAGGCTAAGTAACAATCAGCCACAATTACACAGTCTACAGGACGATCATACACAATGACAGTTTACAGGACAATCAGACACAATGACAGGCTAAGGAACAATCAGCCACAATTACACAGTCTACAGGACGATCATACACAATGACAGTTTACAGGACAATCAGACACAATGACACTAGCAGAGAAAGTGGTGTAAACAGGTGGACTGGTGCTATTCTCTGCTGAAATGCACTGGCTGTGTCTGGACTGGAATTGAAGATGAGTTGCTACATATACAAGAGCATCACATCCCAGTGTTTTGGAGGTGGACAAAATAACCTAGAGATGAGATGTGAATAAACTGCTCCCAAGGCAACGACAGCAGTGGGGTGGATTAGTTCAAGTTGGCTTCAGGAGTGTTTAGAACATCATTGTGAGGTTAATATCAACTGTTAACTGGGACACTCCCCTGGAACCACCAAGTCCTCATCAAGGACGGTACTCTAGTGTATCAAGCAGGAACACACTCTCTCGGACATACACACACATACACCACTGAGCCTACTCTGAATCTGTGGTAGAATAAGAAGCAGTGTCTGGTAATATATATATATATGGGCTCCTACTGAGACCCCACTGAGACCCTTCTGAGACCCCACTGATCTTCTACTGAGACCCCACTGACCTTCTACTGAGACCCTACTGAGCTCCCAATGAGACGCTACTGAGCTACTACTGTGCTCATACTGAGACTCTACTGAGACGCTACTGAGACCCCACTGATCTTCTACTGAGACCCCACTGATCTTCTACTGAGACCCCACTGATCTTCTACTGAGACCCTGCTGAGACTCCACTGATATTCTACTGAGACCCCACTGAGACCCCACTGATCTTCTACTGAGACCCTACTGAGACCCTACTGATCTTCGACTGAGACCCTACTGAGGCCGCACTGAGACCCTACTGAGACCCTCAGCCAGTAGACATTAACACTGGCTGATTGGGAAAGGTGTGTGTGTGTGTGTGTTTGTGTGTGTGTGCGTCTGGGCGTGTGTGAATCACTTCATAATTCATCTATAGAATGTGAAGGTTCTTAAGCCAACAGCAGAAATCGACACTCAAATGTAGTGTAATGTATTGGTAGTGTAATGTATAGGCAGTGTATTGTATAGGTAGTGAAATGTATCGGTAGTGTAATGTACAGGCAGTGTAATGTACAGGCAGTGTAATGTATAGGCAGTGTGATGTATAGGCAGTGTAATGTATACTCAGTATAATGTACAGTTAGTGTAATGTATAGGCCCTGTGTGTAGTTAACCAACCCTCTCTGCCCACTCATCATTATTTTACCTGTTGTTGTTGACTTAGCTGATTAGCTGTTGTTGTCTTACCCGTTGTTGACTTAGCTAGCTCTCCCAATCAAGACCTGTGATTGCTTTATGCCTCGCATTATGTCTCTCTCAAATGTCAATATGCCTTGTATTCTGTTGTTTAGGATAATTATCATTGTTCTAGTTTACTGCGGAGCCCCTAGTCCCACTGTACATGCCTCAGATACCTCCTTTGTCCCACCTCCCACACATGCGATGACCTCACCCATTATAACCAGCATGTCCAGAGATGCAACCCCTCTTATCATCACTCAGTGCCTGGGCTTACCTCCACTGTACCCGCACCCCACCATACCCCTGTCTGCACATTATGCCCTGAATCTATTCTACCACGCCTAGAAATCTACTAATTTTATTCTCTGTTGCCAACGCACCAGACGACCAGTTTTGCTAGCCTTTAGCCGTACCCTCATCTTACTCCTCCTCTGTTCCTCGGGTGATGTGGAGGCTAACCCAGGCCCTGCGTGTCCCCAGGCACTCTCATTTGTTGACTTCTGTTATCGAAAAAGCCTTGTTTTCATGCATGTTAAAATCAGAAGCCTCCTCCCTAAGTCTGTTTTACTCACTGCTTTAGCACACTCTGCCAACCCCGATGTCCTTGCCGTGTCTGAATCCTGGCTTAGGAAGGCCACCAACAATTCTGAGATTTCCATAACAACTACAACATTTTCCGTCAAGATAGAACTGCCAAAGGGGGAAGAGATGCAATCTACTGCAGACAGCTTGCAAAGTTCTGTCATACTTTCCAGTTCTATGCCCAAACAGTTCGAGCTTCTAATTTTAAATAAGTCTCTCACTGTTGCCGCCTGTTATAGACCCCCCTCAGCTCCCAGCTGTGCGCTGGACACCATATGTGAATTGATTGCCCCCCATCTATCTTCAGAGTTCGTTCTGTTAGGTGACCTAAACTGGGATATGCTTAACACCCCAGCAGTCCTACAATCTAAGCTAGATGCCCTCAATCTCACACAAATTATCAAGGAAACCACCAGGTACAACCCTAAATCTGTAAACATGGGCACCCTGATAGATATCATCCTGACCAACTTGCCCTCCAAATATACCTCTGCTGTTTTCAATCAGGATCTCAGCGATCACTGCCTCATTGCCTGCATCTGCTATGGGTCCGCGATCAAACGACCACCCCTCATCACTGTCAAACGCTCCCTAAAAAACTTCTGTGAGCAGGCCTTTCTAATCGACCTGGCCCAGGTATCCTGGAAGGATATTGACATCATCCCGTCAGTCGAGGATGCCTGGTCGTTCTTTAAAAAAAAATTCCTCACCATCTTAAATAAGCATGCCCCTTTCAAAAAATGTAGAACTAAGAACAGATATAGCCCTTGGTTCACTCCAGACCTGACTGCCCTTAACCAGCACAGAAACATCCTGCGACGGACTGCAATAGCAGTCAGGAAAGCAAAAGCTAGCTTTTTCAAACAGAAATTTGCATCCTGTTGCTCTAACTCCAAAATCCATGAAAATCGTAAATTTCAAGAAGCATTTCTCTACGGCTGGCCATGATTTCCTCCTGGCTACTCCAACCCCGGCCAACAGCTCCGCACCCCTCGCAGCTACTTGCCCGAGCTTTCCCAGCTTCTCCTTCACCCAAATCTAGATCGCAGACGTTCTGAAAGAGCTGCAAAACCTGGACCCGTACATACAGTGGGACAAAAAAGTATTTAGTCAGCCACCAATTGTGCAAGTTCTCCCACTTCAAAAGATGAGAGAGGCCTGTAAATTTTCATCATAGGTACACTTCAACTATGACAGACAAAATGAGGAAAAAAAATCCTGAAAATCACATTGTAGGATTTTTAATGAATTTATTTTCAAATTATGGTGGAAAATAAGTATTTGGTCACCTACAAACAAGCAAGATTTCTGGCTCTCATAGACCTGTAACTTCTTCTTTAAAAAACTCCTCTGTCCTCCACTCGTTACCTGTATTAATGGCACCTGTTTGAACTTGTTATCAGTATAAAAGACACCTGTCCACAACCTCAAACAGTCACACTCCAAACTCCACTATGGCCAAGACCAAAGAGCTGTCAAAGGACACCAGAAAAGTGTCCTTTCTAAAGTCTTTGAAAGCCAAGTTAATAAACATATCACTGACCATTTCGAATCCCACCGTACCTCCTCAGCCACGCTCAAAGTACTAAACGATATCATAACCACCATCGATAAAAGTACTGTGCAGCCATCTTCATCGACCTGGCCAAGGCTTTCGACTCTGTCAATCACCGTATTCTTATTGGCAGACTCAATAGCCTTGGTTTCTCAAATGACTGCCTCGCCTGGTTCACCAACTACTTCGCAGATAGAGTTCAGTGTGTAAAATCGGAGGGCCTGTTGTCCGTACCTCTGGAAGTCTCTATGGGGGTACTACAGGGTTAAATTCTCGGACCGACTCTATTCTCTGTATATATCAACGATGTCGGTCTTGCTGCGGGTGATTCCCTGATCCACCTCTACGCAGACGACACCATTCTGTATACTTCTGGCCCTTCCTTGGACACTGTGCTAACTAACCTCCAAACGAGCTTCAATGCCATACAACACTCCTTCCGTGGCCTCCAACTGCTCTTAAACGCTAGCAAAACCAAATGCATGCTCTTCAACCGTTCGCTGTCCGCACCTGCCCGCCCGACTAGCATCACTACTCTAGACGGTTCTGACCTAGAATAGGTGGACAACTACAAATACCTAGGTGTCTGGCTAGACTGTAAACTCTCCTTCCAGACTCATATCAAACATATCAATCCAAAATCAAATCTAGAATCGGCTTTCTATTTCGCAACAAAGGCTCCTTCACTCACGCCGCCAAACTTAACCTAGTAAAGCTGACTATCCTACTGATCCTTGACATTGGCGATGTCATCTACAAAATAGCTTCCAATTCTCTACTCAGCAAATTGGATGCAGTCTATCACAGTGCCATCTGTTTTGTTACCAAAGCCCCATATACCAAACACCACTGCGACCTGTATGCTCTAGTCGGCTGGCCCTCGCTACATATTCGTCGCCAGACCCACTGGCTCCAGGTCATCTACAGGTTTATGCTAGGTAAAGCTCCGCCTTATCTCAGCTCACTGGTCACGATAACAACACCCACCCGTAGCACGCGCTCCAGCAGGTATATTTCACTGGTCATCCCCAAAGCCAACAACTCCTTTGGCCGCCTTTCCTTCCAGTTCTCTGCTGCTAGTGATTGGAACGAATTGCAAAAATCGCTGAAACTGGAGACTTACATTTCCCTCACTAATTTTAAACATCAGCTATCTGAGCAGCTAATCGATCACTGCAGCTGTACATAGTCGATCTGTAAATAGCCCACCCAATCTACCTACCTCATCCCCATATTGTTTTTATTTACTTTGCTGCTCTTTTGCACACCAGTATCACTACTTACACACCGTCATCTGCTCATCATCTGCTCATCTCTCACTCCAGTATTAATCGGCTAAATTGTAATTACTTTGCTACTATGGCCAATTTATTGCCATACCTCCTCATGCCATTTGCAGACACTGTATATAGACTTTCTTTTTTTCTATTGTGTTAACTGTATGCTTGTTTATTCCATGTAACACTGTGCTGTTGTTTATGTCGCACTGCTTTTCTTTATCTTGTCCGGGTCGCCGTTGTAAATGAGAACTTGTTCTCAACTAGCCTACCTGGTTAAATAAAGGTGAAATAAAATAAAATAAAAATAGGCAGTGAAATGTTTTACTATAGAAGGGATATGCAACTATGCAGTTATTATGTCTTATGCATCACTATGGTGTCTACATTTATGTTGACCTTTGAACTCAGCTTTGGCTGTCCTATGCACTTTGGAAGAAAATGTACTTTGACTTTTTTTGTCCTCACACTTTTTTCTTTAACACATCTGGTAAATTCCTTTAAGGGCTTAGTAAAGAGGGAGAGAGAGAGAGGGAACGAAGAAGAGCGAGAGAGAGAGAGGGAACGAAGAAGAGAGAGAGGGAACGAAGAAGAGAGAGAGGGAATGAAGAAGAGAGAGAGGGAATAAGGAAGAGAGAGAGACAGAGAAAGAGAGAATGAGAGAGAAAGAGAAAAAGAGAGAGAAAGAGAAAAAGAGACAGAAAGAGAGAGAGAAGCTGTCAAAAGAAAAAGGAGCGAGAGAGCATCAAGAATAAATAAAATATAGTTCTCAAACATACCAGAGATCAGAGTGATCCTCTTCACCACTTAGTCTGTAGTCACGCACACACACACACACACACACACACACACACACACACACACACACACACACACACACACACACACACACACACACACACACACACACACGCACACACACATACGCACACACACACACACGGGCACACACACACACACACACATGCGCATGCACACACACGCACACACATACACATACACACACACACACACACGTAACCTGTCTGTAGACCTTGAAAGATCCAATCAAATCAAACCCTACTTAAAGTGAATGTTAAACCGCGGCACACTTTTCAGTAAAACAAATCAAATTAAATTGTATTGGTCACATACACATGTTGCAGATGTTATTTCGGGTGTAGTGAAATGCTTGTGTTTCTAGCTCCAAAAGTTCAGTAATATCTAACAATTTCACAACAACACACACAATACAAACAAATGTAAAGTAAAGGAATGGAATTAAGGATGTATAAATATTTTGGATGAGCAATGTCAGAGCGGCATAGACTAAGATACAGTAGAATAAAATATAATACAGTTTATAAACTGGGTGGTTCGGGGCCCTGCATGCTGATTGGCTGACAGCCGTGGTATATCAGACCCTATACCACGGGTATGACAAAACATTTATTTTTACTGTTGTAATTACGTTGGTAGCACGTTTTTAATACCAATAAGGCACCTCAGGGGTTTGTAGTATATGGCCAATATACCACAGCTAAGGGCTGTATCCAGGCACTCTGCGATGCGTTGTGCGTAAGAACAGCCCTTATTGCTTAAATATACATATGAGAGTCTATGTACATATGGCAGCAGCATCTAAGGTGCTAGTGATGGCTATTTAACAGTCTGATGGCTTTGAGATAGAAGCTGTTTTTCAGTCTCTCGGTCCCAGCTTTGATACACCGGTACTATCCTCGCCTTCTGGATGATAGCTGGTTAACAGGCAGTGGCTTGGGTGGTTGTTGTCCTTGATGATCTTTATGGCCTTCCTGTGACATCGGGTGGTGTAGGTGTCCTGGAGGGCAGGTAGTTTACCCTCTGGAGAGTGTGGTGCACGGTTGCGGGCGGTGCAGTTGCCATACCAGGCGGTGATACAGCCCAACAGGATGATCTCAATTGTGCATCTGTAAAAGTTTGTGAGAATTTTAGGTGCCAAACAACATTTCTTCAGCCTCCTGAGGTTGTGTCTTCTTCTCCACACTGTCTGTGTGGGTCGACCATTTCAGTTTGTCAGTGATGTGTATGTTGAGGAACTTGAAACTTTCCACATTCTCCATTGTGGTCCCGTCGATTTGGATAGGGGGATGCTCCGTCTGCTGTTTCCTGAAGTCCATGATCAGCTCCTTTGTTTTGTTGACATGTGAGAGGTTATTTTCCTGCCACCACACTCCCAGGATTCTCACCTCCTCCCTGTAGGCCGTCTCGTTATTATTGATAATCAGGCCTACTACTGTTGTGTCATCTGCAAACTTGACGATTGAGTTGGAGGCGTGCGTCGCCACACAGTCATGGGGGAACAGGGAGTACAGGAGGGGGCTGAGCACGCACCCTTGTGGGACCCCTGTGTCAAATCAAATCAGTGTTGAGGTGTTTTTTCCTACCTTCACCACCTTGGGGCGACACGTCAGGAAGTCCAGGTCCCAGTTTCACACGGCAGGGTTCAGACCCAGGGCCCCAAGCTTGATGATGAGCTTGGAGGGTACTATGATGTTGATCACTGAGCTATAGTCAATGAACAGCATTCTTACACAGGTATTCCTCTTATCCAGATGGGATAGGGCAGTGTGCAGTGCGATGAGGATTGCATTGTCTGTGGATCTATTTGGGCGGTAAGCAAATTGAAGTGGGTCTAGGGCAGGGGTGGGCAACTCCTGAGAAGGAGACACCTGATTAGTGCCATGGAGAAGAAGAAACCTGACTGGTGTCACACTTTTTATCCATCCCTGGCAAACATACAGTGACTTGCAAAAGTATTCATCCCCCTTGGCATTTTTCCTATTTTGTTGCCTTACAACCTGTAATTAAAATAGATTTTTGGGGGGTTATATGATTTGATTTGCCTACCATGCCTACCACTGAAGATGCAAAATATTTTTTATTGTGAAATAAACAAGAAAGAAGACAAAAAACAGAACTTGAGCATGCATAACTCTCCAACCCCTCTTGGTGGCCCAAAAGCTCAATGTTTGTCTCATCTGACCAGAGTACCTTCTTCCATATGTTTTGGGGAGTCTCCCACATGCCTTTTGGCGAACACCAAACGTGTTTGCTTATTTTTTTCATTAAGCGGTGGCTTTTTTCTGGTCACTCTTCCGTAAAGCCCAGTTCTGTGGAGTGTATTGATTAATGCCCTCCTTGCCTGGTCCGTGAGTTTTGGTGGGCGGCCCTCTCTTGGCAGGTATATTGTGGTGTCATATTCTTTACATTTTTCAATAATGGATTTAATGGTGCTCCGTGGGATGTTCAAAGTTTCTGATATTTTTTGATAACCCAACCCCGATCTTTACTTCTCCACAACTTTGTCCCTGACCTGTTTAGAGAGCTCCTTGGTCTTCATGGTGCTGCTTGCTTGGTGGTGCCCCTTGCTTAGCAGTGTTGCAAACTCTGAGGCCTTTCAGAACAGGTGTGTATATATATTGAGATCATGTGACAGATCATGTGACACTTAGATTGCACACAGGTGGACTTTATTTTAATAATTATGTGACTTATGAAGGTAATTGGTTGCATCAGATCTTATTTAGGGGCTTCATAGCAAAGGGGGTGAATACATATGAAAGCGCCACTTCTCAATTTTTAATTTTTAATTATTTTTTTAAACAAGTTATTTTTTTGGTTTCACTTCACCAATTTGGACTATTTTGTGTATATCCCTTACATGAAATCCAAATATATATCAATTTAAATTACAGGTTGTAATGCAACAAAATAGGAAAAATGCCAAGGGGATGAATACTTTTGCAAGGCACTGCAGCTGATGAATCAAATTGCATTCTAAACTGAACATCATGATTAGGTGATTATTGGAGTCAGGTGTTTTAGCTGGGGCTGGGGCAAAACTGTGACACCAACCAGGCCCCCGAGGACAGGAATTACCCCCCCCTGGTCTGGGGTGGCCGGTAAGGTGGAGGTGATATGATCCTTGATTAGTCTCTCAAAGCACTTCATGATGACAGAAGTGAGTACTACGGGGCGATAGTCATTTAGTTCAGTTACCTTTGCATTCAATGGTGGACATCTTGAAGCATGTGGGGACAGTAGACTGGGATAGGGAGAGATTGCATATGTCCGTAAACACTCCAGCCAGCTGGTCTGAGTATGCTCTGCGGACGCAGGTAGGGATGCTGTCTGGGCCTGCAGCCTTGCGAGGGTTAACATGCTTAAATGTCTTACTCAGGTCGGCCACAGAGAAGAAGAGCACACAGTCCTTAGTTGCTGGCTACGTCGGTGGCACTGTTTTATCCTCAAAGTAGGTGAAAAGGGTGTTTAGCTTATCTGGAAGCAAGACGTCGGTGTCCACGATGTGGCTGGTTTTCCCTTTGTAGTCCGTGATTGTCTGTAGACCCTGCCACAAACTTCTCTTGTCTGAGCCATTGAATTCAGACTCCACTTTGTCTCTGTACTGAAGTTGTGTCTGTTTAATTTCCTTATGGGGGGAATACCTACACTGTTTGTATTTGGCCATATTCCCAGTCACCTTGCCATGATTAAATGCAATGGTTCACGCTTTCAATTTTGCACGAATGCTGCCATCTATCCACGGTTTCTGGTTTGTGTAGGTTTTAATAGTCACAGTGGGTACAACATCTCCTAAACATTTCCTGATAAACTCAGTCACGGCATCTGTGTATTTGTCAATATCCCTGAGGAGACTGAAAAGATTTGGTTTGGGTCCCTGGTCCCTGGGGCCAAGATTCCTGACATCAAGGACCTATATAATAGGCGGTTTTAGAGGAAAGCCCATAAAATTGTCAGAGATTCCAGTCACCCAAATCATAGACTGTTTTCTCTGCTACCGCACGGCAAGCGGTACCGGAGCTCCAAGTCTAGGACCAAAAGGCTCCTTAACAGCTTCTACCCCCAAGCCATAAGACTGCTGAACAATTAATTAAATGACCACCGGACTATTACATTGACCCCCCCCCCCCTCCCCCCTTTGTTTTGTACACTGCTGCTACTCGCTGTTTATTATCTATGCATAGTCACTTCACCCCCACCTATATGTACAAATGACCTCAACTAACCTGTACCCCCGCACACTGACTCGGTACAGGTACCCCCTGTATAAAGCCTTGTTATTATTATGTTACTGTGTTGCTTTTATTATTTTTATCTTCTGTTAATTTGGAAAATATTTGTATAACTCTTCTTGGACTGCACTGTTGTAAGTAAGCAGTTCACGGTAAGGTCTACACTTGTTGTATTCGGCGCACGTGACTAATAAAGTTTGATTTGGGGGGTACGAACAAAAGATCCAATACGGGAAAGTCGTATTCCTGGTTGTAATGCTGGTGAGTTACCGGCACTCCGATATCCAAAAGTTTTTCCCGATTGTATGTAATAACACCATAACATTTCTGGGCTAATTATGTAAGAAATAACATATAAAAAATATAAAAAATACTGCAGAGTTGCTTAGGAGCTAGAAGCACGGCTGCCCTATCTTTTAGCGCCATCTTATCCGAAGAAATGAAAGAAGTACGAGCGAAACAACAGCCAATGAAAGAGTTGAAAAGAAATAACCAAACACAACAGATGTCTAAAACAATAGAATCTAAGAGGAGTGAGATCAACTATATGGTGTTGTTATGTCATCATCAATCTCTTTGACAGTGATCACATGCTACGATATCAGAGCTGTGAACAGAGAGACCTTGAATCTTTCACTCAAAATAAATTACTTGAATGTAAATTTAACTACGCGAAAAGTAACTAATTGATTGGTTTCATAATATACCATGCTGGGAAAAAAACAAGACCAATGTAGACGATCCATAGAAAGTTCCCATTTAGTCCAGGCAGGTACACAACTTTCACAAATTGCATCCCCCTACAGTTTTATCATTGGAATGTAATACAAAACGAGGCATGCGGACCATAGGACCATAGGACCATGCGGATGCCTCCGATCGGCCGGGTAGGCTGTTTGGAGTGTTTATCAGACTGTTATGTCACCCGTACTTCTAAAACAAAAGTTGCGCCCCTGAGTTCAGGTACAGTATACAGTCTGCTGTTGTTTAACTCTGGATCGGTCCCAAAGAGTCTCAGATGGAGTGTACATTGAAGAAATAACTACCTGTATCTAACTCTGCTTTCCAATTGATTTAGGCCCAGACCCTACTAGGTTACACTCCAGTTACCTCTTATAACCCAGCCTCTCTGACACTGGTAAAAAAGCAATTTGTCCCAGGATTGAGTTTGCCTGAGGTAGGGTGTCTGTGGGGGATGGTGTGTGTCTGTGTGACATGTGGAGATGGCTACTGCAGGGTAGTGTAATTGGTTTGAGGGTCCCTGATCTCCCAATCCCATCGAAGAGGCTATTAGAAAGAGGAGGGGTTATGAGTGTGTGTGTGTTGGTGTGTGTAAGCATGGTTGTACATGCGTGTATGTGAATGTCTACATGCACAGTATGAGAGGTGTGTGTGTGTGTGTGTGTGTGTGTGTGTGTGTGTGTGTGTGTGTGTGTGTGTGTGTGTGTGTGTGTGTGTGTGTGTGTGTGTGTGTGTGTGTGTGTGTGTGTGTGTGTGTGTGTGTGTGTGTGTGTGTTAACAAGCTGAGGGATGGGCCTGGACAAATGTAACCACTCTCTAATTCATAGACAGAGCTATTGATGCAAGGACATAGGGGGGTTTCATCCATATTTTGAGGCAATATAGGGTTTGTTTACATTTACTTTGTTTACAAACATTGGCGCAAGCTTATACCTTTGGTTCTGATGGGGTACAATAGCTGAACTAAGTTCCATGAAGCACGTATAAGTTATACTCTATAAGTTGTACTCTATCTTCTAAATTACTATAATAGTCAAGACCAAAAACGAATGTACTGAAGTAACTGCATATTGTCCCTTTTTAAAGCAAATAAAAGAAATCAAATCATCACAAGATGGGCCTGAGTCTGTCTCCCTGTTCCCTTTTCATCTGTCAGCCATGGAGTTGACTCATCTCAGTATCAGACACACAGAGCTGTTCGGTGCAGTATGTTGTGGGACGGATAACTCTTAGTTCACTGATCACTGGAACCATTAATGACTTCTTTAAAGTGATAACGGATGGCAGGAGCAGGTACCTCCACCATATCCTCCACCATATGTTGCCTGGCAGGTACACCTGTGTGTCTGTCTGTGTGTCAGTGTGTCTGTCTGTGTGTCAGTGTGTGTCAGTGTGTGTGTGTGCATGCATGCGTGTGTGTGTGCGTGAATGAATGCATGCGTGTGTGTGCATGCATGTGTGTGTGTGTATTGCGTGCATGCATGTGTGTGTGTGTGTGTGTGTGTATTGCGTGCATGTGTGGGTGAGTATGAATGCTTTCATAAGTGTGAATGTCTCTGTCTTTCTCCGTCTCTCTCTCCGTCTCTCTAGCATTGATGACCCCTGCAGATGTCCATATTATATGTAAGGACTATCATCTCTCTCTCTCTCTGATGACCCTAATGTGATAACTGTGGTGGTCCTGTCTGTCCTGTCCCTACTGCTTGGCAGAGATACACACCATCCATATGGTCACATACTGTCAGGCATACTTGAGAGAGAGAGAGAGAGAGAGAGAGAGAGAGAGAGAGAGAGAGAGAGAGAGAGAGAGAGAGAGAGAGAGAGAGAGAGAGAGAGAGAGAGAGAGAGAGAGAGAGAGAGAGAGAGAGAGAGAGAGAGAGAGAGAGAGAGGTCCTGTTTGTGGTGGTCCTGTCTGTCCTGTCTCTATCGCTTGGCAGAAACACACACCATCCATATGGTCACATGCTGTCAGACATACCATCAAGAAAGAAAGAGAGAGGGAGAATTTTGATTTATTTTTTAGAGAGAGAGAGAGAGAGAGAGAGAGAGAGAGAGAGAGAGAATCAAGTCGATATGAAAATAAATAACTCTTCCAGTTTGTAATTTGTGTATATTTTTTCTATCCCTCCCCTGACACTGTTCAACATTTTTCACGGGGTGTTTTTGTAATTTCTGGATTTGCAACACGAGTCTGACAAACAAGAGTGACAAATTGCATAGTTATAAACTTTGTTAGGAATGGGAGTCGGGATGGGATGAGCGTATGAATTAATACATCATATTTGTTCATAAATTAATAAGAAGGAAAACTGATGAGGTGGGTTCAGCTCAGCGCCCACTGAGACAGATCCTAAACATAAATATTTGAACAGTATAAACTGATGAGCAGCAGAAACAGCCGGCAAAGTCTGGAAACAAATTGTTAGTTGGAAGAAGAGAGTCGTCTCCCCATTTATCTGTGACTCTGGTAAGCAGTTAAAAAACATGGACTTTTTCATCAAATTATACATCCTAAAATATTTATAAATCCAGCATGGGTTTATTTTACAAATGTAATCCTTGTTTTCTCTTTCTTCTTTCATTAATATTGTGAGACGTAAGTGTACGTGATGAGGAAATCGATTTTTTGTTCACATTTTGTTGACTTCTTCATGAAATTACAAAAGACAACGAGATTCTGATAATTTGTTTCCATTAGTTACATTCATGACTTTCACCATTTAATCAATGTCTTCATTTGCTGTGTTGCGATTTACAGCAATATTAAACACATTGTCACGACTTCCGCCGAAGTCGGTCCCTCTCCTTGTTCGGGCGGCGTTCGGCGGTCGACGTCACCGACCTTCTAGCCATCGCTGATCCTCTTTTCATTTTCCATTGGTTTTGTCTTGTCTTTACACCTGGTTCCAATCCCATCAATTACATGTTGTGTATTTAACCCTCTGTTTCCCCTTTTGTCTTCGTCGGTGATTGTTATTTGTAAGTGTTTGTGCACGTTTCGCTGGTGTGCGTAGGGTATTGTACCCATTTGTTATATTTGTTATGTTTCCCGGTGAGTTTTTGTCTAATAAACTGCGCCGCTGGAAACACAGTTCTCTCTCCTGCGTCTGACTTCTCTGCCGCCAGTAGGCACCCCCTTACACACGTCTCAGTGTTTTTATTTTATTTATTTCACCTTTATTTAACCAGGTAAGCTAGTTGAGAACAAGTTCTCATTTGCCACTGCGACCTGGCCAAGATAAAGCCAAGCAGTGTGACACAGACAACAACACAGAGTTACACGTGGGGTAAACAATAAACAAGCCAATAACACAATAAACAAGTCAATAACACAGTAGAAAAAAGAAAGTCTATATACAGTGTGTGCAAAAGGCATGAGGAGGTAGGCAATAAATAGGCGAATAATTACAAATTAGCAGATTAACACTGGAGTGATACATGAACAGATGATGATGTGTAAGTAGAGATACTGGTGTGCAAAAGAGCATAAAATAAAATAAAATAAAAACAGTATGGGGATGAGGTAGGTAGATTGGGTGGGCTATTTACAGATGGACTATGTACAGCTGCAGCGATCGGTTAGCTGCTCAGATAGTTGATGTTTAAAGTTGGTGAGGGAAATAAAAGTCTCCAACTTCAGCGATTTTTGCAATTAGTTCCAGTCACTGGCAGCAGAGAACTGGAAGGAAATCGGCCAAATGAGGTGTTGGCTTTGGGGATGATCAGTGAGATATACCTGCTGGAACGTGTGCTACGGGTGGGTGTTGTTATCGTGACCAGTGAATAGAGATAAGGCGGAGGTTTACCTAGCATAGACTTATAGATGACCTGGAGCCAGTGGGTCTAGCGACGAATATGTAGCGAGGGCCAGCCGACTAGAGCATACAGGTCGCAGTGGTGGGTGGTATAAGGTGATTTGGTAACAAAACGGATGTCACGGTGATAGACTGCATCCAGTTTGCTGAGTAGAGTGTTGGAAGCTATTTTGTAGATGACATCGCCGAAGTCGAGGATCAGTAGGATAGTCAGTTTTACTAGGGTAAGTTTGACCGGCGTGAGTGAAGGGGACTTTGTTGCGAAATAGAAAGCCGATTCTAGATTTGATTTTGGATTGGAGATGTTTAATATGAGTCTGGAAGGAGAGTTTACAGTCTAGGCAGACACCTAGGTATTTATAGTTGTCCACATATGCTAGGTCGGAACCGTCCAGGGTGGTGATGCTAGTTGGGCGTGTGGGTGTGGGCAGCGAACGGTTGAAAAGCATGCATTTGGTTTTACTAGCGTTTAAGAGCAGTTGGAGGCCACGGAAGGAGTGTTGTATGGCATTGAAGCTCGTTTGGAGGTTAGTTAGCACAGTGTCCAAGGAAGGGCCAGAAGTATACAGAATGGTGTCGTCTGCGTAGAGGTGGATCAGGGAATCGCCCACAGCAAGAGCGACATCATTGATATATACAGAGAAAAGAGTCGGCCCGAGAATTGAACCCTGTGGTACCCCCATAGAGACTGCCAGAGGTCCGGACAACATGCCCTCCAATTTGACACACTGAACTCTATCTGAGAAGTAGTTGGTGAACTAGGTGAGGCAGTCATTAGAAAAACCAAGGCTATTGAGTCTGCCGATAAGAATACGGTGATTGACAGAGTCGAAAGCCTTGGCCAGGTCGATGAAGACGGCTGCACAGTACTGTCTTTTATCGATGGCGGTTATGATATCATTTAGTACCTTGAGCGTGGCTGAGGTGCACCTGTGAACGGCTCGGAGCTGGATTGCACAGCGGAGAAGGTGCGGTGGGATTCAAAATGGTCAGTGATCTGGTTGTTAACTTGGCTTTCGAAGACCTTAGAAAGGCAGGGCAGGATGGATATAGGTCTGTAACAGTTTGGGTCTAGAGTGTCACCCCCTTTGAAGAGGGGGGTGACCGCGGCAGCTTTCCAATCTTTAGGGATCTCGGACGATACGAAAGAGAGGTTGAACAGGCTGGTAATAGGGGTTGCAACAATGGCGGCGGATAGTTTTAGAAAGAGAGGGTCCAGATTGTCTAGCCCAGCTGATTTGTACGGGTCCAGGTTTTGCAGCTCTTTCAGAACATCTGCTATCTGGATTTGGGTGAAGGAGAAGCTGGGGAGGCTTGGGCGAGTAGCTGCGGGGGAGGCAGAGCTGTTGGGCGGGGTTGGAGTAGCCAGGAGGAAGGCATGGCCAGCCGTTGAGAAATGCTTATTGAAATTTTCGATTATCATGGATTTATCAGTGGTGACTGTGTTACCTAGCCTCAGTGCAGTGGGCAGCTGGGAGGAGGTGCTCTTGAGGAGGAGGTGAGGAGGTGCTCTTGAGGAGGAGGTGAGGAGGTGCTCTTGAGGAGGAGGTGAGGAGGTGCTCTTGAGGAGGAGGTGAGGAGGTGCTCTTGAGGAGGAGGTGAGGAGGCGCTCTTGAGGAGGAGGTGAGGAGGTGCTCTTGAGGAGGAGGTGAGGAGGTGCTCTTGAGGAGGAGGTGAGGAGGTGCTCTTGAGGAGGAGGGGAGGAGGTGCTCTTGAGGAGGAGGTGAGGAGGTGCTCTTGAGAAGTGTTGAGGATGTAGAGCTCTTGAGACACAATTGCCTCAAAGTCAAATACTGCAAAACACACACATCTCGGTAAATGTTACAGGACAGGCGTGTGTGTGTGCGTGAATGAATGCATGCGTGTGTGTGCATGCATGTGTGTGTGTGTGTGTATTGCGTGCATGCATGTGTGTGTGTGTGTGTGTGTGTGTGTGTGTGTGTGTGTGTGTGTGTGTGTGTGTGTGTGTGTGTGTGTGTGTGTGTGTGTGTGTGTGTGTGTGTGTGTGTGTATTGCGTGCATGTGTGGGTGAGTATGAATGCTTTCATAAGTGTGAATGTCTCTGGCGTGTGTGTGTGTGCGTCAGTGTTTCATTAGGGATACTGAAACATAATCAGGAATACCAAGACTTCCACAGTCTTCCAAATTCCTGTGATTTTCTTTGGAAAAGAATTGACTAGGGCTACCCATTTAATTAGCAGAAGAATATAATTTAGCCCCTGTGTTATGAATAATGTTGAATAACTTTATCAGATATCTGTGGGTGCATTCCAAATGGCATCCTTACATGAGAAACCACAGGTACTATACATATATATATATATATATATATATATATATATATATATATATATATATATATATATATTGGCCTATAGGCACTGTGCATTCGGAAAGTGTTCAGACCCTTTGACTTTTTCCACATTTTAATAAGTTACTGTCACGTCCTGACCAGAGTTCTTATGTGTTGTGCTTGTTTTAGTGTTGGTCAGGACGTGAGCTGGGTGGGCATTCTATGTTGTGTGTCTAGTTTGTCTGTTTCTGTGTTCAGCCTAATATGGTTCTCAATCAGAGGCAGCTGTCAATCGTTGTCCCTGATTGAGAATCATATATAGGTGGCTTGTTTTGTGTTGGGGATTGTGGCTGGTTGTTTCCTGTGTCTGTGTTTGTGCCACACGGGACTGTGACGGTTAGTTTGTTTTGTTATTTTGTATAGTGTCTTGTTTTCGTGTATATTAAATCATGGAAACTTACCACGCTGCACATTGGTCCTCCGATCCTTCTCGCCTCTCCTCGTCCGAGGAGGAGGAAGAGCTAGACTGACGTTACAGAACCACCCACCTAACTCGGACCAAGCAGCGTGGCTACGGGCAGCGACAGCAGCAGCAGCGGCCAACTACACAGGACTCCTGGACATGGGAGGAAATTTTGGAGGGGAAAGGACCCTGGGCAGAGCCAGAGGAGTATCGCCGCCCCAAAGCAGAGCTGGAGGCAGCAAAAGCGGAGAGGCGGCGTTTCGAGGAGCTAGCTCGGCAGCAGGAGCCGGATCTGGGTTACACCACTTGGGAGGAAATAAACAGGTGGTCGGCACCACCAGTGCCGGTACCACGCACCAAGCCTATAGTGCGCCTCGAGAGTCCAGTGTGCCCTGTTCCTGCTCCCAGCACTAGCCTTGAGGTGCGTGTCTCCAGTCCGGTACCACCAGTTCCGGCACCACGCACCAGGCCTACCTCAGCAGGTCAGAGTCGGCCGTCTGCCCAACGCCGCCTGAACTGCTCGTCTGCCCAGCGCCGTCTGAGCTGCCTGCCTGCCCAGCGCCGTCTGAGCCATCCGTCTGCCCAGCGCCGTCTGAGCCATCCGTCTGCCCAGCGCCGTCTGAGCCATCCGTCTGCCCAGCGCCGTCTGAGCCATCCGTCTGCCCAGCGCCTTCTGAGCCATCCGTCTGCCCAGCGCCGTCTGAGCCATCCGTCTGCCCAGCGCCATCTGAGCCATCCGTCTGCCCAGCGCCATCTGAGCCGCCCGTCTGTCCCGAGCCGTCAGAGCCGCCCGTCTGTCCCGAGCCGTTAGAGCCGTCCGTCAGTCAGGAGCCGCTAGAGCAGTCCGTCAGTCAGGAGCCGCCAGAGCCGCCAGCCAGTCAGGAGCCGCCAGAGCCGCCAGCCAGTCAGGAGCCGCCAGAGCCGCCAGCCAGTCAGGAGCCGCCAGAGCCGCCAGCCAGTCAGGAGCTGCCAGAGCCGCCAGCCAGTCAGGAGCTGCCAGAGCCGCCAGCCAGTCAGGAGCTGCCAGAGCCGCCAGCCAGTCAGGAGCTGCCAGAGCCGCCTGCCAGTCATGAGCTGCCTTCCAGTCATGAGCTGCCTTCCAGTCATGAGCTGCCCTCCAGTCATGAGCTGCCCTCCAGTCATGAGCTGCCCTCCAGTCATGAGCTGCCCTCTAGTCATGAGCTGCCCTCTAGTCATGAGCTGCCCTCCAGTCATGAGCTGCCCTCCAGTCATGAGCTGCCTTCCAGTCATGAGCTGCCCTCCAGTCATGAGCTGCCCCTCAGCCCGGAGCTGCCCCTCAGTCTGGAGCTGCCCCTCAGTCCGGAGCTGCCATTAGTCCGGAGCTGCCCTTCAGTCCAGAGCTGCCTCTCTGTCCGGAGCTGCCCTTCAGTCCGGAGTTGCCCCTCTGTCCTGAGCTACCTCTCTGTCCTGAGCTACCTCTCTGTCCTGAGCTACCTCTCTGTCCTGAGATACCTCTCTGTCCTGAGCTACCTCTCTGTCCTGAGATACCTCTCTGTCCTGAGATACCTCTCTGTCCTGAGCTGTCTCCTAAATCATGTGGGGGCCTTGGGGAGGATTCCTAGGCCAAGGTCGGGGGCGAGGGTCGCCACTCAAAGGATGCTAAGGAGGGGGACAAAGACAGTGGTGGAGTGGTGTCCTCGTCCTGCGCCGGAGCCGCAACCGCGGACAGATGCCCACCCAGACCCTCCCCTTGAGTTTTAGGGGTGCGTTCGGAGTCCGCACCTCAGGAGGGGGGTACTGTCACGTCCTGACCAGAGTTCTTATGTGTTGTGCTTGTTTTAGTGTTGGTCAGGACGTGAGCTGGGTGGGCATTCTATGTTGTGTGTCTAGTTTGTCTGTTTCTGTGTTCAGCCTAATATGGTTCTCAATCAGAGGCAGCTGTCAATCGTTGTCCCTGATTGAGAATCATATATAGGTGGCTTGTTTTGTGTTGGGGATTGTGGCTGGTTGTTTCCTGTGTCTGTGTTTGTGCCACACGGGACTGTGACGGTTAGTTCGTTTTGTTATTTTGTATAGTGTCTTGTTTTCATGTATATTAAATCATGGAAACTTACCACGCTGCACATTGGTCCTCCGATCCTTCTCGCCTCTCACCGTCCGAGGAGGAGGAAGAGCTAGACTGCCGTTACAGTTACAGCCTTACTCTAAAAAGGATGCAATTGTTTTTTCCCCTCATCTATCTTCACACAATACCCCATAATGACAGAGCAAATGTATTAAAAATAAACAACTGAAAAATAACATTTACATAACTATTCAGACCCTTTACTCAGTACTTTGTTGAAGCACCTTTGGCTACAATTACAGCCTCGACTCTTCTTGGGTATGACGCTACAAACTTGGCATACCTGTATTTGGAGTTTCTCAAAATCAAATCAAATTTTATTTGTCACATACACATGGTTAGCTGATAATGCGAGTGTAGCGAAATGCTTGTGCTTCTAGTTCCGACAAGGCAGTAATAACCAACGAGTAATCTAACCTAACAATTTCACAACAACTACCTTATACACACAAGCGTAAAGGGATAAATAATATGTACATAAAGATATATGAATGAGTGATGGTACAGAACGGCATAGGCAAGATGCAGAAGATGGTATAGAGTACAGTATATACATATGAGATAAGTAATGTAGGGTATGTAAACACATAAAAGTGGCATTGTTTAAAGTGGCTAGTGATGCATGTATTACATCAAGATGGCAAGATGCAGAAGATGGTATAGAGTACAGTATATACATATGAGATGAGTAATGTAGGGTATGTAAACATTATATGAAGTGGCATTGTTTAACTTCTTATGGCTGCAGCCCGACGCCGGTACACTTATGACAACAGCCAGCTCAAGTGCAGGGCGCGAAATTCAAAATATATATTTTTTAAATATTTAACTTTCACACATTAACAAGTCCAATACAGCATATGAAAGGTACACATCTTGTGAATCCAGCCAACATGTCCGATTTTTAAAATGTTTTACAGGGAAGACACAATATGTAAATCTATTAGCTAACCACGTTAGCAAAAGACACCACTTTTTTTACTCCACCAGTTTTTTACTCCATCAGTAGCTATCACAAATTCGACCAAATAAAGATATAAATAGCCACTAACCAAGAAACAACTTCATCAGATGACAGTCTGATAACATATTTATTGTATAGCATATGTTTTGTTAGAAAAATGTGCATATTTCAGGTATAAATCATAGTTTACATTGCAGCTACAATCAGAAATTGCACCGAAAGCAGCCATAAAACTTACAGACACCAACGTCAAATACCTAATTACTCATCATAAAACATTTCTGAAAAATACATAGTGTACAGCAAATGAAAGACAGGCATCTTGTGATTCCAGCCAATATTTCCGATTTATTAAGTGTTTTACAGCGAAAACAAAATGTAGCGTTATATTAGCTTAGCACAATAGCCAGAAACACTTGGGCGCCGACGACCAGTTCACATCTACGACAGATATATGAAATAGCATCATAAAATGTTTCTTACTTTTGCTGATCTTCCATCAGAATGTTGGACAAGGTGTCCTTTGTCCAGAACAGTCGTTGTTTGGATTTAGAACGGCAACTTTCCCTCTTCATTTAGCATGCACACTAGCCGAGTGGCACGACGCTCTCCATGTCAACAAACGGAAGAGAACGGAACACGGCAAAACTCCCGAAAAATGTTCAATAATCTGATGAAACTATATTGAAAAAACATACTTTACGATGATATGGTGACATGTATCAAATAAAATCAAAGCCGGAGATAATAGTCGCCTATAACGGCAGCTAAACAAAAAGCAATCCCACTGTCCACCTCGCGCTCTTCAGAGTACCGAAAATGGTGGACACGTCATTCCAAGATGATGTGTTCCATCTCAGACCAAGATAATCACCTCATTTCTTCTCTCACAGCCTCTTGACACCCAGGGGAAGGTGTATGACGTGCATGTATACTAATAGATCTCATGACCATTTATAGGCAGGAAGTAGAAGAGAGCCTCGGTTTCAGACTTTCCACTTCCTGGTCAGGAAGTGTGCTGCAGAATGACTTCTGTTTCACTCAGAGAAATAATTCAAACGGTTTTAGAAACTAGAGAGTGTTTTCTATCCAATAGTAATAATAATATGCATATTGTACGAGCAAGAATTGAGTACGAGGCCGTTTGAAATGGGCACCTTTTATCTGGCTACTCAATACTGCCCCTTGCAGCCCAAACAGGTTAAAGTGGCTAGTGATACATTTTTCCATCAATTTTTCCATTGTTAAAGTGGCTGGAGGTTAGTCAGTATGTTGGCAGCAGGCTGTTTAACAGTCTGATGGCCTTGAGATAGAAGCTGTTTTTCAGTCTCTCGGTCCCAGCTTTGATGCACCTGTACTGACCTCGCCTTCTGGATGATAACGGGGTGAACAAGCAGTGGCTCAGGTGGTTGTTGTCCTTGATGATCTTTATGGCCTTCCTGTGACATCGGGTGGTGTAGTTGTCCTGGAGGGCAGGTAGTTTGCCCCCAGTGATGCGTAGTGCAGACCTCACTACCCTCTGGAGAGCCTTACGGTTGTGGGTGGAGCAGTTGCCGTACCAGGCGGTGATACAGCCCGACAGGATGCTCTCGATTGTGCATCTGTAAAAGTTTGTGAGTGCTTTTGGTGACAAGCCAAATTTCTTCAGCCTCCTGAGGTTGAAGAGGCGCTGCTGCGCCTTCTTCACCACGCTGTCTGAGTGGGTGGACTAATTCAGTTTGTCCGTGATGTGTACACCGAGGAACTTAAAACTTACTACACTCTCCACTACTGTCCCGTCGACGTGGATAGGGGGGTGTTCCCTCTGCTGTTTCCTGAAGTCCACGATCATCTCCTTTGTTTTGTTGACGTTGAGTGTGATGTTATTTTCCTGACACCACACTCCGAGGGCCCTCACCTCCTCCGTGTGGGCTGTCTCGTCGTTGTTGGTAATCAAGCCTACCACTGTAGTGTCGTCTGCAAACTTGATGATTGAGTTGGAGGCGTGCATGGCAATGCAGTCGTGGGTGAACAGGGAGTACAGGAGAGGGCTGAGAACGCACCCTTCTCCCATTCTTCTCTGCAGATCCTCTCAAGCTCTGTCAGGTTGGATGAGAGAGAGAGAGAGATACAGAGATAGAGGGAGATAGAGAGAGAGAGAGAGAGAGAAAGAGAGAGAGAGAGATACAGAGAGAGAGATACAGAGACAGAGACAGAGAGAGAGAGAGAGAGAGAGAGAGAGAGAGAGAGAGGTAAGAGAGAGAGAGAGAGAGGTAAGAGAGAGAGAGGTAAGAGAGAGAGAGAGGTAAGAGAGAGAGAGGTAAGAGAAGAGAGAGAGAGGTAAGAGAGAGAGGTAAGAGAGAGAGAGAGAGAGGTAAGAGAGAGAGAGAGAGAGAGGTAAGAGAGAGAGAGAGAGAGAGCGAGAGAGAGAGAGAGACAGAAAGAGAGAGAGAGAGAGAGACAGAGAGAGAGGTAAGACAGAGAGAGAGGTAAGACAGAGAGAGAGGTAAGAGAGAGAGAGAGAGAGAGAGAGAGAGAGGTAAGAGAGAGAGAGGTAAGAGAGAGAGAGGTAAGAGAGAGAGAGAGAGAGAGACAGACTTCTTCTCTCAGGGGCGGGGAGTGAAACAGGGCTGCCCAATAAGTCCAACATTATTTAACATCTACATTAATGAATTGGCAAAAACATTAGAAGAATCGGCAGCACCTGGTATCACCCTACACAACACTGAAATCAAGTGTCTGCTGTACGCAGATGACCTGGTGCTGCTGTCTCCCACTAAAGAGGGGTTACAGCAGCACCTAGATCGTCTTCACAGGTTCTGTCAGACCTGGGCTCTGACCGTTAACCTAAAAAAACCAAATATAATGATATTCCAAAAAAGGTCGGGAAATAAGGATGACAAATATAAATTCTATTTGGACACAGTTCTATTAGAACACACCAAAAACTACACATATCTAGGACTAAATATCAGCAACACAGGTAGCTTTCACATGGCTGTGAATGAGCTGAGAGACAAAGCAAGAAGAGTATTCTATGCCGTTAAAAGGAACATCAAAATTGAAATTCCAATTAGAATCTGGCTCAAAAATTTTCAATCAGTTATAGAACCAATTGCTCTATATGGCAGTGAAGTATGGGGTCCACTCTCTAATAATAAATTCACCAAATGGGACAAACATCCAATCGAAATACTGCATGCAGAGTTTTGCAAGACTGTATTGCAAGTGCAAAGAAAAACTCCAAATAATGCATGTAGAGCAGAATTGGGCCAATACCCCCTCCTCATTCGAATAGAAAAAAGAGCCATCAAATTTTACAACCATCTAAAAACAAGTGACCCCAAAACATTCCATCACACAGCTCTACAATGTCAAGAGATGAAACAAGAGAAGAGTCCCCTCAGCCAGCTGGTTCTGAGGCTCAGTTCACCAACCCAAACCAACCCCATAGAGCCTCAGGACAGCACTCAGAAAATCTGTCCCAACCAAATCATCACAAAACAAAAAGAAAAATATATCACCTATTGGAAAGACACCACAAAAAATCAAAGTAAACTTCAATGCTATTTGGCTCTAAACAGACAGTACATGGTGGCAGACTATCTGACCACTGTGACTGATAGAAAACTGAGGAAAACATTGACTAGGTACAGACTCAGTGAGCACAGTCTGGCTATAGAGACCGGTCGTCACAGACAAACCTGGCTGCCCAGAGAGGACAGGCTGTGCTCACTCTGCTCCAGGGGAGAAGTAGAGACAGAGGTGCATTTCCTACTACACTGTGACAAATACTCAGACCTAAGAGCATATTTCTTTCCCAAAATTATAACTCAATACAAAGAATTTGAAACTATAAAAGATGAAGAAAAAATCAAATATTTATTGGGTGAAAAGCCAAAATGTGCAGTTTTGGCAGCCAAATATGTGTCCTCCTGCCACAACCTGAGGGACAGCCAGTGAAAAATGCAAAGTAATGTTGATAATATTTCCCATTTAGCTTAGTTTTGTTTTGTCTTTCATACCAGGTCATGTGTCTTCTCAAGTCATGTTGACACTGGTCTACTACCATTGCTTTAATGTATTGTTGTTCTGATTAATATTGTTGTTGTAGTTGTTGTTAATGGTAATCCCATGTCCACTACTACTATTATTATTACTGTTGGTCCCACCATTTATTTATATATAAATATATATATATTTTATATATATATACATATATATTTGATTTTTATTTTTCGATATGTATACTTTGACAATGTAAGTAATAATGAACTTGCCATGTCAATAAAGTCAATTGAATTGAATTGAATTGAATTGACAGAGAGACAGAGAGAGAGGTAAGAGAGAGAGAGAGAGAGAGGCAGGTAAGAGAGAGAGACAGAAAGACAGAACGAGAGAGACAGAGAGAGAAAGAGAGAGAGAGAGGTGGGAGAGAGAAAGAGAGAGCGAGAGAGAGAGAGAGAGAGAGAGAGAGGTGGGAGAGAGAAAGAGAGAGCGAGAGAGAGAGAGAGAGTGAGAGTGAGAGAGGGAGAGAGAGAGCGAGAGAGAGAGAGAGAGAGAGAGAGAGAGAGAGAGAGAGAGAGCTTCCTCCTTCACTCCCCCCTTCACTTCCCCATCAGATCCCTGTGGGACTAATCGTTTACATTGAAGAAGGCTCAAGAAAGAGATGGACATGAATATGACATATGGAAACAGAAAGTGAGATGGTTGGGCTATATTGCCTGCAGTTAGCGGTTTACCCTTGATGCTGTTTTTTGAATCAATTAAATTTTTTCAAATTCAATGGGCTTCATTGTTATGGGAAGTAGATAGTATACGAAGTGAAATAAACAATAACAATGAACAGTAAACATTACACTCACATAGGTTCCAAAAGAATAAAGACATTACAAATGTCATATTATGTATATAGTGTTATAACAATATGCAAATGCTTAAAGTACAAAAGGGGAAAAACATTAGCATAAATATGGGTTGTATTTACAATGGTGTTTGTTCTTCACTGGTTTACCTTTTCTTGTGGCAACAGGTCACAAATCTTGCTGCTGTGATGTCACACTGTGGTATTTCACCCAGAAGATATGGGAGTTTATCATAATCGGGTTTGTCGGGTAATCTCCATCGGCTAAATTTGGTAGAGGCTGGTAGAAATATGTTGCTTTTTGGGTGTGATTGTGTGTAAATTAATATAATAATCAGCCTTTGTTAACATACTCATTGTTCATTATTTTAGCTGTGAATGTATGAGTGTCTATTTTAATTACATTTCTGTGTGAGTGTTGATGTTTGTGTGCCTGTGCCTGTGTGCCTCAAGTTAGACTCTAAGCCTTAGAGAAAATCACCTCCTCCTAAACACGCTGCAGTAAGAGAAATGATCTGCGCTCAGCAATAACCAACAGATCAATAGGAATCAATGGAGGAGAGGAAGAGAGGGGGAGCAGAGGAGGGGAGGAGTGTAGAGTGAGCACTAAATGTCTGCTCAAGTGACCACTGCAGACTAATTTACACAGCAATCTTCTCAGGTTCTTTCTGTTGCCTTCTTTCCCCCCTGACTGAGGCAGACAGTATATCTACGTGTGCTGCAGCCTTGTCTCTCAGAGGCCTACCTGTTCACATGTCTCTCCTTAACCTGTTCACATGTCTCTCCTTAACCTGTTCACATGTCTCTCCTTAACCTGTTCACATGTCTCTCCTTAACCTGTTCACATGTCTCTCCTTAACCTGTTCACATGTCTCTCCTTAACCTGTTCACATGTCTCTCCTTAACCTGTTCACATGTCTCTCCTTAACCTGTTCACATGTCTCTCCTTAACCTGTTCACATGTCTCTCCTTAACCTGTTCACATGTCTCTCCTTAACCTGTTCACATGTCTCTCCTTAACCTGTTCACATGTCTCTCCTTAACCTGTTCACATGTCTCTCCTTAACCTGTCTACTGTTTCTCTCTCCAGCCCATCTCTCTCTCTCTCTCTCTCTCTCTCTCTCTCTCTCTCTCTCTCTCTCTCTCTCTCTCTCTCTCTCTCTCTCTCTCTCTCTCTCTCTCTCTCTCTCTCTCTCTCTCTCTCTCTCTCTCTCTCTCTCTCTCTCTCTCTCTCTCTCTCTCTCTCTCTCTCTCTCTCTCTCTCTCTCTCTCTCTCTCTCTCTCTCTCTCTCTCCCAACTCTCTTTCTCTCCCTCTCTAGCCCAACTCTCTCTCTCTCTCTCTCTCTTTTCGGCCCAACTCTATCTCTCTCCCTCTCTAGCCCAACTCTCTCTCTCTCTCTCTCTCTCTCTCTTTCTCTCTCTTTTCGGCCCAACTCTCTCTCTCTCCCTCTCTAGCCCAACTCTCTCTCTCTCCCTCTGTAGCCCAACTCTCTCTCTCTCTCTCTCTAGCCCAACTCTCTCTCTCTCTCTAGCCCAACTCTCTCTCTCTTCAGCCCACTCTCTCTCTCTCGCCCATCTCTCTCTAACCCCCCTCTCTCTCTCTATACCTCTTTCATTCCAATCTCTCTCTTTCCCTTTGTTAAAAGTGACTTTGGGACCCATTATATCTAAGTGTGCTGTGGCCTTGTCTTTTCAGTCGCCATTTAGGGCCAAAATAGATCCTTTCATAACTTCAGCCGAAGCCGACGCTGCACAGTAGAGGTTGTGTGTGTGTGTTTCTGTGTGTGTTTTTGTCCCTCTAGAACTATTTGCCCGTTGACTTTATTACTCTGCAGCATTCCATCTCCTCTCTCCCAACATCTCGTTTTTCTCTCCCTTCTCTCTCCATCACTCTCTCCATCCTCTCTCACCCCTATCTCCCACTCTCTTCACCCCCCTCTCTCTCGCTCCACCATTTCTCTCTCTCTCTCTCTCATACTCCCGTGTCTCTCTCTGGTCTTCCTCCCATCCCCCAACCACCCTTCCTCCCTCTGGTCCTTACCTCTCTCTCTCTCTCTCTCTCTCTCTCTCTCTCTCTCTCTCTCTCTCTCTCTCTCTCTTCCCCCCCCCCCCCCCCCCATCTATCTCTGGTCCTATGCATTAATAATTGACTGGGTGTGAAGATCTCCCTGGCTGAACATTCCCCTTCATTAATCCCAATATGTACTGCCCTGGGAAGCTGACAGGATTCATTTTCAGTCACAGACACACTCACCCCTCCATCCCCTCCCTCGCTCCCCCTCTCCTCCACAGCCCCAGACACACGTATAGCTCCTCTCCGCTCTCACCCCTCCACCCCCTCCCTCGTTTCCTCCTCTTCCACAGGCCCCGACACACTTCTAGCTCCGCTCTGCTCTCACCCATCCATCCCCTCCCTCGTTTTCTCCTCCTCTTCCACAGGCCCCGACACACTTCTAGTTCCGCTCTGCTCTCACCCCTCCATCTCCTCCCTCATTTCCTACTCCTCTTCCACAGGCCCCGACACACTTCTAGCTCCGCTCTGCTCTCACCCCTCCATCTCCTCCCTCATTTCCTCCTCCTCTTCCACAGGCCCAGACACACTTCTAGCTCCGCTCTGCTCTCACCTATCCATCCCCTCCCTCATTTCCTACTCTTCTTCCACAGGCCCCGACACACTTCTAGCTCCGCTCTGCTCTCACCCCTCCATCTCCTCCCTCATTTCCTACTCCTCTTCCACAGGCCCCGACACACTTCTAGCTCCGCTCTGCTCTCACCTATCCATCCCCTCCCTCATTTCCTCCTCCTCTTCCACAGGCCCCGACACACTTCTAGCTCCGCTCTGCTCTCACCCCTCCATCTCCTCCCTCATTTCCTACTCCTCTTCCACAGGCCCCGACACAAGTCTAGCTCCGCTCTGCTCTCACCCCTCCATCTCCTCCCTCATTTCCTACTCCTCTTCCACAGGCCCCGACACACTTCTAGCTCCGCTCTGCTCTCACCTATCCAACCCCTCCCTCGTTTCCTCCTCCTCTTCCGCAGGCCCAGACACACGCGCAGGTTGACGTTTATTTTCATGACTCTTGCCCTGGAGGCAGAACTGAGGCATTTCTACCAGATAGGCTTTCTGCAAACTCAAAATTGGCTATTATCATAAAACATTTATGAATTACTATTTTGCATTTTAGTCTCATTTTAAGATTAGGGTTAGGCATTAGGGTTAGAAGTGTGTTTAAGGTTAGGGTTAAGGTTTAAAATCAGATTGTATGACTTTGTGGATGTGCCAGCTAGTGACAACTCTGCAGAGCTGTCTACAGGGCAAAATTCAAGACCATAAATGTCAATCTGCAACACACTCTCCCTTTTATCTCTGCTTTCACCTCTCCATCCCCTCCCTCGCTCCCTCGCTCCTTCTCTCCTCCTCCTCTGTCCTTCTCGTCTTTTTCCATACTTCCAAATGAAAGCCTTCTGAACCACCATCCTCTTTCTCTTCCTTAGTTCAACTCCCTTAGTCCCTCCTTCTTTCCCTACTTCTCCCTCTCTCCAGCTAACTGACAGACCTCTGCAGTCTTCCTTCAATCGTTCTTCTGTCTCCATCCTTCCTTCCCCCATTTTAGCATCACTTCATCTTCTTCCCGCTCTTCACATCAACATCTCTCGTTGTTTGTTGAATTCTGAATGTGGGGGATCAAAACCCATGACAGGTCCTCTTCTGTAAAACATTTAAATTGTTTTCATTTATTTGAGAGGTCACTAAATAATTTAGGGAACACAATGACAAAAACACAGCAAGTTCAGAAGCCCTTACTGTACAGTTTGACACATACCAGAAATGTCTCTATCTCCATGACCACAACGGCCAATTCCCATTACCATTACTGCCTTACTCAACGGAAACCCCAAATGCTCTCCCGCCTCAGGGCTCTCTACCATCTTCAATCACATGAAAAGTTCTGTGAGGACAGTCCAGAGCAGCCAACCAGCCGAGTCGGCTCCTCTATAACCTAGGTCAAAAATATACCGGACAAGGCAACCTAATAATTCCAGCGATAGAAAATAAACAAATTCAATGGACCAGTGCTGTTGCTGATTCTGCAGGATCAGCATTGGAACCGTGACCAGCGGCAGGAAATAAAGTGGCTGTAGTTCATTTGAAAAACGTTCAAATGTTTTTAATGACAGTAAAACCATTATAATATGTGTTTGCTGAGTAATAAGCTTAAATTCGCCTACAATTGTGTTTATTTTTCACTTTGATGGACAGACTCCTCACCTCCAGTCATTGTTGCTAGCTTTGCTAGTCCCATTGTTTAGAATTCTTCCCCATTGTTGCTAGCATTGCTAGTCCCATTGTTTAGAATTCTTCCCCATTGTTGCTAGCATTGCTAGTCCCATTGTTTACAATTCTTCCCCATTGTTGCTAGCATTGCTAGTCCCATTGTTTAGAATTCTTCCCCATTGTTGCTAGCATTGCTAGTCCCATTGTTTAGAATTCTTCCCCATTGTTGCTAGCATTGCTAGTCCCATTGTTTAGAATTCTTCCCCATTGTTGCTAGCATTGCTAGTCCCATTGTTTACAATTCTTCCCCATTGTTGCAGAAAGTTCTGGGATATTAAAATCATGTTGTCTTAACCTTTGTCATCTTCCACCTAGCCTATAACCACGAAGTCAGTCCAGACCAGCAAATCAGCCCGGTCGGCTCCCCTATAAACAGGAAGTCAGTTAATCTACAACCAGGAAAGTGAGAGGAGAAAACATTTAGGAAGACATGTGGAGAACTAACGTACAGTATATCCAAACCAGTGGCGGTCGATGACATTAAATAATAA
This sequence comes from Salvelinus namaycush, assembly GCF_016432855.1. Classification (NCBI taxonomy): domain Eukaryota; kingdom Metazoa; phylum Chordata; class Actinopteri; order Salmoniformes; family Salmonidae; genus Salvelinus; species Salvelinus namaycush. The sequence goes on from NC_052338.1 coordinate 29,703,581, forward strand.
GATGAGGGAGGACAATTATTTTTTTATGAGCATGGCCTTATTTCTATTACAGCATATTGGATGATTGTCATTGATATTCCTTCACCCAGCGTAGTGTAACAGTGATAGATTTAGGCTGCTACATGATACTAACATGTTCCCTATATCCATCATGAGGTTGCTACAACCTAGCCTATGAATGAAAGTTTACAACGTTTACAACAGGTCAAGAGAAATATTTGAGTAATCAAGGTGACAGACACATTCAATACCGCCATGCACACTCTTACCTGCATCAAGCTGATCTAGGGTGTAATCATTAGTCCAACAGTTGTAAATGAGAGTTTCTATTGTACAAATTCAGGTATCCCTGTTTTGTTCCATTTGCTTCCATTTAAGAAACGATTTTGAACAGAATCAGCGGAATTAATACATCCCTGATCACACGCAAACACAGTTCACTTTCATAGCAGCCATATACAAACAGCATGACATTGTATAATTCCTTCTCGCATCTATGCTTTTCCCTTTGCTTATGGACTTCAGTGCAAAACACATCAGCTGTCTGTGACCATGAGAAAAACCCTTTCCAAGCTAAACCTTCACTTAATAACCGCTAACCGCTACACACAGCCACACAGCCTATATCGTTGTCACCTTCTTAGCTAACGATGTTAGTAACATCATAGACAACATAGTTACTAGAACTGACACGTTGGTAAACCCGCTAAAATCAAGCAGTACAGTGTATAGTCAGCAAGCAGTTTAGCAGTTGCACTAGCGGGCCACAGTGGCAATACATTTATAAAACCAAAAGCTTACCTTGACTTCGAAGAGTTCCAGTACTTGATAGCCATAGCCAGCTAGCTAACATAGTATCCCTTTCTTTTTGAGCCGGGTGTTTGAGTAGGCTAAACTAGATAGCTAGCTGCAAATGCAAATGCAGCTAAGTGAAACAAAAATAGAACTAAATATAGCTATCCCTCTCTCTCTACCTTGCTTCTCCTACATTTTTTAAGAAATGAATTTGTTGTAAACTTTTCAACTATTGTCTTTCTCTCTCTTTGAGTCAACAACTCATTACATTTTATTCACTGCAGTGCTAGCTAGTTGTTGCGTATGCTTTCAATGCTATATTCATTCTCTGATTGGGTGGACAACATCTCAGTTCATGCTGCAAGAGCTCTGATAGCTTGGGAGACGTACTCCAGAAGTTGTCATAATTACTGTGTAAGTCTATGGAAGGGGGTGAGAACCATGACTCTCCTAGGTTTTGAATTGAAGTCATGTACCCAGAGGAGGACAGAAACTAGCTGTTCTCCAGCTACACCGTGGTGCTACCATACAGAGTGATGTTGAGGATACTGTGGACCTTCTTTGCAAAACAGTCTGTTTTAACTTCTTATGGCTGCAAGGGGCAGTATTGAGTAGCCAGTTAAATCGTGCCCATTTCAAACGGCCTCGTACTCAATTCTTGCTCGTACAATATGCATATTATTATTACTATTGGATAGAAAACACTCTCTAGTTTCTAAAACCGTTTGAATTATTTCTCCGAGTGAAACAGAACTCATTCTGCAGCACATTTCCTGACCAGGAAGTGGAATGTCAGAAATCGATGCTCTGTTCAACTTCCTGCCTATACATGGGCATGATACGTAAGAGTCTACGTACACTTCATACACCTTCCCCTGGTTGTCAAGAGGCGGTGAGAGAAGAAATTTCGTGTTTATCTTGGTCTGAGGTGGAATTAAAGCTCTTTGTATGACGTGACCGTCCATTTCCTGTTTCTGGAGCGCGCGAAAGGGGACATGGATTTGCCTTCTGTTTAGCTGTCGTTATGGACGACTAACATCTCCGGTTTTGATTTTATTTGATACATGTGACCATATCATCGTAAAGTATGTTTTTTCAATATAGTTTAATCAGATTACTGAAATTTTTTCGGGAGTTTTGCCGTGTTCCGTTCTCTGACTTTGTTGACGTTGGAGAGATCCGTGCCACTTGGCAAGTGTGCGTGCTAAATCGAGAGGGAAAATGAACGTTCTGAATCCAAACAACGACTGTTCTTGACAAAGGACACCTTGTCCAACATTCTGACGGAAGATCACCAAAAGTAAGAAACATTTTATGATGCTAATTCATATATCTGTCGTGCATGTGAATTAGTCGTGGGCGCCCAACTTTGGGGTACTCAGCTATACCGAAGCTGGATGTCGTAATGAAGTTATTTTTTAGAATTCTAACACTGCGATTTCATTAAGAACTAATGGATCTATCATTTCCTATACAACATGTATTTTTTACTTATGTTTATGAATAGCTATTTGGTCAGAATATGTGTGTCAGAAAACGTGTCAGAAAAATATCGTTGCTGTTTAGACGTTGTGGGAAAAAGATGCTACGTTAGCACAATGTGTAACCACTGATTTCAGCTCTAAATATGCACATTTTCGAACAAAACATAAGTGTATGTATAACCTGATGTTATAGGACTGTCATCTGATGAAGAAAATCAAGGTTAGTAAAAAATTATATATCTTTTGCTTGTTTGTTACGATCGCTAACTTTTGCTAATGGGAAATTGCTTGTGTTTTTGGCTATTGTGGTACGCTAATATAACGCTCTATTGTGTTTTCGCTGTAAAACACTTGATAAATCGGAAATATTGTCTGGAATCACAAGATGCCTGTCTTTCAATTGCTGTACACTATGTATTTTTCAGAAATGTTTTATGATGAGTAATTAGGTATTTGACGTTGGTGTCTGTAAATATTATGGCTGCTTTCGGTGCAATTTCTGATTGTAGCTGCAATGTAAACTATGATTTATACCTGCAATATGCAAATTTTTCTAACAAAACATATGCTATACAATAAATATGTTATCAGACTGTCATCTGATGAAGTTGTTTCTTGGTTAGTGGCTATTTATATCTTTATTTGGTCGAATTTGTGATAGCTACTGATGGAGTAAAAAACTGATGGAGTAAGAAAAGTGGTGTCTTTTGCTAACGTGGTTAGCTAATAGATTTACATATTGTGTCTTCCCTGTAAAACATTTTAAAAATCGGACATGTTGGCTTGATTCACAAGATGTGTACCTTTCATATGCTGTATTGGACTTGTTAATGTGTGAAAGTTAAATATTTAAAAAAAATATCTTTTGAATTTCGCGCCCTGCACTTTGAGCTGGCTGTTTTCATAAGTGTACCGACGTCGGGCTTGCACGCCAAACAGGTTAATCAATTATTTGATGACGTGAACATATTTAGTATTATGAAACTCGCTGAAGAGGATGGTCCTCCCCTTCCTCCTCTGAGAAGCATCCACTGATCCAAACACATTACTCAGTTCAGCAAAGGAACTTAAGAAACCATGTTTTTGTATGTAAGAACTTGGGGCTGAGAAATCCAACCAATGTTTTTAGAACATCAAGAGGGCATCCAGCGGGCAAAGCTGCTTGAAGCTGAACAAGTTATTTTTCCGTGACGTCAGCAAAACTTTTAACTTAATATTTCAGAAAAAATGATTATTCTAAAACCTACAGTATTGCAGAAAACTACTTTTCAAAAGTTGAAAGTTGGAGAGAAAAGCACACATCTCATGCTGTTTCTTCATCTTGGAAAAAGAAAGCTTGAACATTGCACATTAATTTCCATTTATCCTCATCTCCATACGCTCCATGAGTTTCATCAGTAGGAGGTATATGCATGTTATTATAATACTTCCATACATCTCACATATGTTAATGAAGGGTCAGGGTCAGTCACTCAATGTCCATCTTGATGGTAGATAGCCATCATTCATTTAAACGTCCCGCTAGCTGCATATTTTATGAAATACTTGGTCCTCTTGACACAGCAAAGGGAAAAGTACCTCATCATTACCTTGTAGTCCAAACAAGACGCATTGAATTGAAAAAAGACTAGAATTAAAGTACACACTGAATGTGTGGGATATATTCAACTGCTCTTGAAGAGATTTGGAAGGTCAATAACAAGTGCCTAACAAGTGCCATATCACTTGAATCCAACTTATGCTTACATCAGAAGACAAGAACATGCTTAAAAATACATGAAGTAAATCCTTTTGATAATCATTTTGCTCCAAGAGTGGATTTGTATTTCTAGCACGTATATGACCTGACACTGTAAGTCGCTGACTGCTTCAGTCTGATGATGAAATGGACTGTATGCTGAGTTTCACACCTTTGCAACTTGCGATGCGGTTGAATTATTGGCAAATGGTCTGATATTTGAGTGCGTGTGTGTGTGTTCATGCGTGCGTCCGTGCGTGAGTGTGCCTGCATATTTGTGTTCGTGCTTGTACCCACACCCTCATAAAAGATGAAGAAAAGAGGCCTGTAACCAAATACACAAACACACAAACATCCTCACATAACCCAACTTTAGAAACCTTTTTAAACATTGAGTTCACCAAATATTTGCATTTCTGTCGTGCAGGCAAATTCTTAGCAGCAAAAGAGTGATCAAATTAAGATCCTACATCTGTATTACAGCCTAAGTAAATCAGTATGGAATTGGAAAAGTATAGCAATATTAGCTTGTCCTTTGTAAGGGATATCTGGAGAAGGGGAATTAGGCCCAGGCTTTAGCCTTGACAGGCCATTATAATAATCCCAGCTACTTAGGCAACAGTGAGATACTAAATACATTAAATCCACTTCCTGCTCCAGCTAGGCTAGCACACCAGAGCAAACTAATGAATAACGAGTCCGTGCACATTCCCTATTATTATGGAAATCAGACAGATGCAGTTTATTTTGATTAAGAGTCATAAAAAACTGTCCACACGTCCCTGGGAAAATGAGTAACGTCACTAAGACACACACACAAATGCACACACACACGCATGGGCGCACACACTAATGCATGCACACAAACACATGCACACACTGACAAAAACACAAACACACCCACAAAATCTAAAACAAGAAACTTTTGTTATTTTTCTAATAGTTTTTACAGTTAATATAATTTGTGTTTCAGTTTAATATGAGCACTAAGATATTGTCAAAAATTAGAAAAAGCATTGCCTCCATCATCACAATATCATCCCATAAAAGATGTGTGGAATCATTGCTACAATAATCTCTTTCTCTCCCTCCCCCTCTCTCCTTCTCCCTCCTCTCTCTCTCTCTCTCTCTCTCACCTTCTCTCTCTCGTTCTCTATCTGTTTTTCTCTTTTCTCAATCTCTCTCTCTCTCACATCCACTTTACATGCTGTGCTATGGTAATGATTTTTACATACAGTATGTTTAAAATCATAAACATAATACTAAATTTCTATTGGAAAATATCACAAAACATACAACTGCAATAAATACACCAAACAGGATCCTAAGGGCCCCGAAGTACATGATTTAACTTAACTCTTTAATAATATATTGAGTACATTCCTGCTGTTACCTCTCAGACAGATCAACACCAAAGTATTTTCCATTGTCTAGGTACTGATATCCAAGGAATGAGAATTGGCAGCTGAGCAGCAGCAAGCCCAATGCAAAATACAACATATTTCCTCAAGCTCTGTCAGTTGTTGAATTTGTAAAATTCCATTTCATGTTAAGTGGGAAGACCACCAAGGTAGGGGTAGGGACGTAAATAAGATAAACTAGGTGTATTAATGAAGGTTGGGAAGGTAGATAATAAGCTAGGTGTATTAATGGGGGTTGGGAAGGAAGACAAGTCAAGCTAGGTGTATTAATGGGGGGTTGGGAAGGTACAGTAGATAAAATATGTTAGGTGTATTAATGGGGGTTGGGAAGGTAGATAATAAGCTAGGTGTATTAATGGTGGCTGGGAAGGTAGATAATAAGCTAGGTGTATTAATGGGGGTTGGGAAGGTAGATACTAAGTTAGGTGTATTAATGGGGGTTGGGAAGGTAGATAATAAGCTAGGTGTATTAATGGGGGTTGGGAAGGTAGATAATAAGTTAGGTGTATTAATGGGGGTTGGGAAGGTAGATAATAAGCTAGGTGTATTAATGGGGGTTGGGAAGGTAGATAATAAGCTAAGTGTATTGATGGGGGTTGGGAAGGTAGATAATAAGCTAGGTGTATTAATGGGGGTTGGGAAGGTAGATAATAAGCTATGTGTATTAATGGGGGTTGGGAAGGTACAGTAGATAAAATAAGCTAGGTGTATTAATGGGGGTTGGGAAGGTAGATAATATGCTAGGTGTATTAATGGGGGTTGGGAAGGTAGATAATAAGCTAGGTGTATTGATGGGGGTTGGGAAGGTAGATAATAAGCTAGGTGTATTAATGGGGGTTGGGAAGGTAGATAATAAGCTAGGTGTATTGATGGGGGTTGGGAAGGTAGATAATAAGCTAGGTGTATTAATTGGGGTTGGGAAGGTAGATAATAAGCTAGGTGTATTAATGGGGGTTGGGAAGGTAGATAATAAGCTAGGTGTATTGATGGGGGTTGGGAAGGTAGATAATAAGCTAGGTGTATTAATTGGGGTTGGGAAGGTAGATAATAAGCTAGGTGTATTAATGGGGGTTGGGAAGGTACAGTAGATAAAATAAGCTAGGTGTATTAATGGGGGTTGGGAAGGTAGATAATAAGTTAGGTGTATTAATGGTGGTTGGGAAGGTACAGTAGATAAAATAAGCTAGATGTATTAATGGTGGTTGGGAAGGTACAGTAGAAAAAATATGCTAGGTGTATTAATGGGGGTTGGGAAGGTAGATAATAAGCTAGGTGTATTAATGGGGGTTGGGAAGGTAGATAATAAGCTAGGTGTATTAATGGGGGTTGGGAAGGTAGATAATAAGCTAAGTGTATTGATGGGGGTTGGGAAGGTAGATAATAAGCTAGGTGTATTAATGGGGGTTGGGAAGGTAGATAATAAGCTAGGTGTATTAATGGGGGTTGGGAAGGTAGATAATAAGCTAAGTGTATTGATGGGGGTTGGGAAGGTAGATAATAAGCTAGATGTATTAATGGTGGTTGGGAAGGTACAGTAGAAAAAATATGCTAGGTGTATTAATGGGGGTTGGGAAGGTAGATAAAATAAGATAGGTGTATTAATGGGGGTTGGGAAGGTAGATAAAATAAGCTAGGTGAATTAATGGGGTTTTGGGAGTGTATATACAATTAGATTGGTGTTTTAACCACAGAGTCGATTGACGCACCAGTGACAAAATAAAAACAAAACACCATCAAAATCTTTGTTTAAACAAAAGATATCCCATGTTTTGCATCAGATGTATCTCAATCCACCGATGTCGTAATTCCGCATTTGCGTTGAAAGGTAGCAGAGCTAAAGCGGTGTCAGTCAGACCATGAGAAATCAAGAAAACTAACAGGTTGACCTACTGTCACACCCTGATCAGTTTAACCTGTCTTTGTGATTGTCTCCACCCCCCTCCAGGTGTCACCCATCTTCCCCATTATCCCCTGTGTATTTATATCTGTGTTTTCTGTCTGTCTGTGCTAGTTCGTCTTGTTTGTCAAGTCAACCAGCATTTTGTTTCTCAGCTCCTGCTTTTTCCCAGTCTCTCTTTTCTCACCCTCCTGGTTTTGACTGCCTGACTACTCTGCCTGCCCCTGACCCTGAGCCTGCCTGCCATCCAGTACCGTTGCCTCACCTCTGGTTTACTGACCCCTGCCTGCCTTGACCTGTCTATTGCCTGCCCCTGTTGGATCATTAAAAATATTGTCATTTCGACGTGGTCTGCATCTGGGTCTTACCTGATAACTACAAACTATTGGGAAGGGAAGATTCTCACAAACACGATGGTGTTCTCAGTTTTGCTCTGTATGCACCACAAGTGTCACGGGACTTGTCTGAAGGTAACCGGTACCGGTTTTTAAAAATGAATGGAAGTATGGAGGTAGTTTTGTGCCAAAAGTTCGGACACACAAACTCATTCAAAGGTTTTTCTATATTTTTACTATGTTCTACATTGTAGAATAATATTTTGTTGCCTTACAACCTGGAATTAAAATAGATTTTGGGGGGGATTGTATCATTTGATTTACACAACATGCCTACCACTTTGAAGATGCAAAATATTTTTTGTTGAAACAAACAAGGAATAAGACACCTAAAGGGGTCCTAAAATTCAAAATGAAAAAGCTGAATGATCCATAGTATGACTGTCTTAAAACAATTCCATATGGCAACAATCCCCCCCCCCCCCCCCCAAAAAAAAAAAATGCTCATCAATGTCTGAACTGATACACTCATTCACTACAAAGTCAATATGACTAAATAGTATTGGTTTAACCCCTCAGCCTGCTGTGTGTGTGAGTGAGTGAGTGAGTGAGTGAGTGAGTGAGTGAGTGAGTGAGTGAGTGAGTGAGTGAGTGAGTGAGTGAGTGAGTGAGTGAGTGAGTGAGTGAGTGAGTGAGTGAGTGAGTGAGTGAGTGAGTGAGTGAGTGAGTGAGTGAGTGAGTGAGTGAGTGAGTGTCTGTGTATGTTTTTAGATCTGTTGACACCCACACTGTCTTTGCCATTGATAATGCACTGTTAATGATCTCTACTGATTGACAGGGAATCTATACTCATAGTAATTGGTCCACGGAGAAAAGGGAACAGAAAATAAAAAGGGGAAAAAAGGAGAAGACGAAAAAGGAGGAACATGTAAATGAGAGAACATGTAAATGAGAGAACATGTAAATGAGAGAACGTGTAAATGAGAGAACATGTAAATGAGCGAACAGAAGAGAAGAAGAAAAGAGTCAACATTCTCTTTTATGTATTTTTCCCCATCTCTTTGTAAACACCCAACACCTGCGTCTAGCCCTGGATATGAGGAGAGGAAAGTGTCAGCTGTCCCTGTAGGCTAAGGACCCTGTACAAACCCCTCAGCCTGCTTCTCTTAAAAGAACTGGATGTCACAGAACAACAGATTCATCCTTACAGAGTCAGTAAAATACACCATTTTTCAGATACACGCATGCATGCATACATACACATATAGTACACACACACACACTCAAATAAATGCACACAAACACACTATTTATTGTATGTGATCCAAGATGGCGTAGCCGTCAGATGTCTTTGTCTTGTCATGTCCCCTGTATATATATTTTTTTCTTCGTATATATCTCGTATATATTTTGTATGTTTTTAACTTCAATTTCAACATATTTATTGTCTACCTCCCTGCTCTTCTACATTTGCACACACTGTACATAGATTTATTTCTACTGTGTTATTGACTGTACGTTTGTTTATGTGTTTATTTATTTATTTTATTTCACCTTTATTTAACTAGGTAGGCAAGTTGAGAACAAGTTCTCATTTACAACTGCGACCTGGCCAAGATAAAGCAAAGCAGTTCGACCCATATAACAACACAGAGTTACACATGGAGTAAAACAAACATACAGTCAATAATACAGTATAAAAATAAGTCTATATACAATGGGAGCAAATGAGGTGAGATAAGGGAGGTAAAGGCAATGTGTAACTGTGTGTTGTTTGATTTGGTCGCACTGCTTTGCTTTATCTTGGCCAGGTCGCAGTTGTAAATGAGAACTTGTTCTCAACTGGCCTACCTGGTTAAATAAAGGTTAAATAAAATAAAAAATATATTAAAAAAGTATCACTACTGTTGTTTTACATTGACAATACGTGAATAGTAGGTGGTTTAAAACAGAGAGCCCCCACACACACACACACACACACACACACACACACACACACACACACACACACACACACACACACACACACACACACACACACACACACACACACACACACACACACACACACACAGTCTGGTTTCTTTGTAATAGCTGTGTGTCACAATATAACGGATGCATCCTACTAGTCCCATTCATTCCCATCTTCAGCTGGCCTTTCCAAACTAACAAAGGATGGAGAACAACAGAAAAGAGACATACACATCAATCTACCACAGATCCTCCCCAAGTACACACACACACAGACACTAACAAACACACACATTAGTCCATCACACACATGCACACACACCCAGACACGCGCACACGCACGTACAAACAGAAAACTCACAGAACTCACTAACCAAAAAGACACACATAGTCACAAATAGAACTTGAAGAAGGCCTGAAATGCACACAAATACATGAAACACACACACACACAAACACACACACACACACACACACACACACACACACACACACACACACACACACACACACACACACACGCACACACACACACACACACACACACACACACACACACACACACACACACACACACACACACACACACACACACACACACACACCACAAAGAGAGCTTATCTCCTATGCTACTGTGTTGGCTTTGTCTAATTGAGGGGGAGAGCAAACAGAGTGAAAACAAAAGGGCAAACAAAGCAGAAAGAGAAGCCATCAGCTCTTCACCATGCCTCAAAAGGGAGCAGGATTACATGGGGACGGAGGAATGAAGGAGCGCTGTTACAGTCACGGGCTCTTTGATTGGCTACTAACGGGGACACACTGAGTGGAATAGTGTGCAGCACGACGCAAACCTGCAAGGTCAGTTATCTTTAAAGCTGGCATGAGTGGGTGTTTGTGTGGGAGTGTGGTATACACACTACACTGCACACACACACACACACACACACATCTACACGCTCACGCACGCACACACTCACACACGAACGCACAAGACCCTGGCAGACCTAGCCTGTGGCTGTGTGACAGTCATTGATTAAAGACCTTGTTTAGCATGTGGCCCTCTCACATGTTGCTGTTTTACAATTGATAAGGGCTTTGTTTTTAACACACACACTGAGAGGTAGAGGCTAGTTAAGAAGCTACTAACAGGTCTTAGTGGAGTTAACAGCAGTTAACTTCACTACATGTGTGCTATACCCAAACCACTTCAACCTGTTCAATACTGTACCTCTAAATTGCATTGCCACGATTGTAATTACAACATATGCAAATGGTTGGCTCTCTGGTGCATCTTCCTGTAATGTATATCACATCAGCGGAATGGGTTAGAATGGTCAATTACAGTCATCTTACTGAGCTCCACGTGTTCTCAAAAAGCCATACTCTCATTTCCACCTGTGGAGTGAGTAAGCATTGCAGACATTGTGGAATAAATTAGAAAATAAAAGACAAAAAATACAAAACAGAAACCTGCAATTGTGCCGTGGAGTGGGACTTCTCAAAAACATCTAGTCACGACACTGACAGAGTCAAGACAGCTCACCACTATACTGAAATCATCTAGTCACGACACTGACAGAGTCAAGACAGCTCACCGCTATACTGAAAATATCTAGTCTCGACCCTGACAGAGTCAAGACAGCTCACCACTATACTGACAACATCTAGTCACGACACTGACAGAGTCAAAACAGCTCACCACTATACTGAAATCATCTAGTCACGACACTGACAGAGTCAAGACAGCTCACCATTATACTGAAATCATCTAGTCACGACACTGACAGAGTCAAGACAGCTCACCATTATACTGAAATCATCTAGTCACGACACTGACAGAGTCAAGACAGCTCACCACTATACTGACAACATCTAGTCACGACACTGACAGAGTCAAGACAGCTCACCACTATACTGAAATCATCTAGTCACGACACTGACAGAGTCAAGACAGCTCACCGCTATACTGAAAATATCTAGTCTCGACCCTGACAGAGTTAAGAAAGCTCACCGCTATACTGACAACATCTAGTCTCGACCCTGACAGAGTCAAGACAGCTCACCGCTATACTGAAAATATCTAGTCTCGACCCTGACAGAGTCAAGACAGCTCACCGCTATACTGAAAACATCTAGTCACGACACTGACAGAGTCAAGACAGTCTCCACTATACTGAAAAGATCTAGTCACGACCCTGACAGAGTTAAGAAAGCTCACCGCTATACTGACAACATCTAGTCACGACACTGACAGAGTCAAGACAGCTCACCACTATACTGACAACATCTAGACAGCTGACCACTATACTGAAATCATCTAGTCACGACACTGACAGAGTCAAGACAGTCTCCACTATACTGAAATCATCTAGTCTCGACCCTGACAGAGTCAAGACAGCTCACCACTATACTGAAAATATCTAGTCACGACCCTGACAGAGTCAAGACAGCTCACCACTATACTGAAAACATCTAGTTTCGACCCTGACAGAGTCAAGACAGCTCACCACTATACTGAAAATATCTAGTCATGACCCTGACAGAGTCAAGACAGCTCACCACTATACTGAAATCATCTAGTCACGACACTGACAGAGTTAAGACAGCTCACCACTATACTGACAACATCTAGTCTCGACCCTGACAGAGTCAAGACAGCTCACCACTATACTGACAACATCTAGTCTCGACCCTGACAGAGTCAAGACAGCTCACCACTATACTGAAAACATCTAGTCTCGACCCTGACAGAGTCAAGACAGCTCACCACTATACTGACAACATCTAGTCTCGACCCTGACAGAGTCAAGACAGCTCACCACTATACTGACAACATCTAGTCTCGACCCTGACAGAGTCAAGACAGCTCACCACTATACTGACAACATCTAGTCACGACACTGAAAGAGTCAAGCCAGCTCACCGTTATACTGACAACATCTAGTCTCGACCCTGACAGAGTCAAGACAGCTCACCACTATACTGAAATCATCTAGTCACGACACTGACAGAGTCAAGACAGCTCACCACTATACTGACAACATCTAGTCTCGACCCTGACAGAGTCAAGACAGCTCACCACTATACTGACAACATCTAGTCTCGACACTGACAGAGTCAAGACAGCAGCTCACCACTATACTGACAACATCTAGTCACGACACTGACAGAGTCAAGACAGCTCACCACTATACTGACAACATCTAGTCTCGACACTGACAGAGTCAAGACAGCTCACCACTATACTGACAACATCTAGTCTCGACCCTGACAGAGTCAAGACAGCTCACCACTATACTGAAATCATCTAGTCACGACACTGACAGAGTCAAGACAGCTCACCACTATACTGACAACATCTAGTCACGACACTGACAGAGTCAAGACAGCTCACCACTATACTGAAATCATCTAGTCACGACACTGACAGAGTCAAGACAGCTCACCACTATACTGAAAATATCTAGTCTCGACCCTGACAGAGTTAAGAAAGCTCACCGCTATACTGACAACATCTAGTCTCGACCCTGACAGAGTCAAGACAGCTCACCACTATACTGAAATCATCTAGTCACGACACTGACAGAGTCAAGACAGCTCACCGCTATACTGACAACATCTAGTCTCGACCCTGACAGAGTCAAGACAGCTCACCACTATACTGACAACATCTAGTCTCGACCCTGACAGAGTCAAGACAGCTCACCACTATACTGACAACATCTAGTCTCGACCCTGACAGAGTCAAGACAGTCTCCACTATACTGACAACATCTAGTCTCGACCCTGACAGAGTCAAGACAGCTCACCACTATGCTGAAAACATCTAGTCACGACCCTGACAGAGTCAAGACAGCTCACCACTATACTGAAAACATCTAGTCACGACACTGACAGAGTCAAGACAGCTCACCACTATACTGAAAACATCTAGTCACGACACTGACAGAGTCAAGACAGTCTCCACTATACTGAAAAGATCTAGTCACGACCCTGACAGAGTTAAGAAAGCTCACCGCTATAGTAAAAAGTGCTGCTGTGATTTTTAATAACTGGTACAGTGTGCATCAGAGCAGGAGAGTATGACTAGATTTCCTCCTCAAGGCATGTAGTGCCATAACACAGGGGGAGTGCTCATTGTTGAAGTGTTTAAGTAATTCTCTCCTGCTTCCCCACTGCTTTCACAGTTCTCTCAGGTTGATTCCTAAATGTTACCCTACTCCCTTCATGGCCATGTGGGCCTATATAGGGAAGAGGGTGCTATTTGGGATGTGGCCTCTGTTCTCTCTGCCAAAGGGGAACCTGCTAATTATATCTAGAACCTGAACAGTCAACAGACATTCAGAAGTGCTGTCCCATTCACATGCCTGTGTCATAAAGAGATAATTGAAGTGTGTGTGTGTACGAGCGCATGTGTGCGCGTGTGTGTGGATGCGTGTGTGCGTGTGTTTGCACGTGTGTGTGTGTGTGTGTGTGTGTTTGTTCATCTGTGTCTCTCCCCCTCTCCTTTTCTCTTATTTTCATTCCCTTTCACTTTCCCTCCCACATGCCTATTTTAATTATTCAGCAGTGATTAACAGTAGGCTATATAGACTCTCATCTCCCGCTGTCACCATAGGAGGATGGAAGATAACAAGGGAACATGTTAATAACGAAGGAAGAAAGAGAGATGAGAGGAAAGGAAAGGAGCTACGGAGAACAAAGTATTGTCTACCTGGAGTTTTTGTGGCATTAGCGTTTCTATGTTTTGATATAATCAGAGAATGCCCTGCAGTCTTTCTGATGGAGCGAGAGCGAGAGAGAGAGTCACTCAATTAGACCAGGTCAGCTAGCAATTTTTAGATTGATTTTATTTGTCAATCTCACTCAGATATCCTATTAACATGGCATGAGTCATGGAAAAAATTGTAGAATTGCAGAAGACTAACTATAAAACTGTAACAACAACATAAAAATCCCTGCCCCATGGCAAAATGTGTAGAATGTAAGGAAATTAACTTTAAAATAAAAGGAAGTCTCACTTACTATGTAAAATGAATGGACTCACATTGAAGGCATTAAGCTAAAGTTACAGAGCATTATTCCAAGCATAAAGGCTAACTTGCAAGACAAAGCATGAACAAAGAAATGCTTACTAAGCCAGAGGCCTAAAAGCCAAGGAAATTATAATTGATCAGACAACCTTCCTCTATGGACTGGATAAAGGATGAGAAAGACCAAAGTAATTTAATTACATTTACAGTACCTTGCAAAAGTATTCATCCCCATTGGCGTTGTTCCTATTTTGTTGCATTACAACCTGTAATTTAAATAGATTTTTATTTGGATTTCATGTAATGGACATATACAAAATAGTCCAAATTGGTGAAGTGAAATACAAATTTTACAACGGAAAAGTGGTGCGTGCATATGTATTCACCCCATTTGCTATGAAGCCCCTAAATACGATCTAGTGCAACCAATTACCTTCAGAAGTCACATAATTAGTTAAATAAAGTCCACCTGTGTGCAATCTAAGTGTCACATGATCTGTCACATGATCTCAGTATATATCTAAATGTTCTGAAAGGCTCCAGATTCTGCAACACCACTTAGCAAGGGGCACCACCAAGCAAGCGGCACCATGAAGACCAAGGTGCTCTCCAAACAGGTCAGGGACAAAGTTGAGGAGAAGTACAGATCAGGGTTGGGTTATAAAAAATATCAGAAACTTTGAACGTCCCACGGAGAACCATTAAATCTATTATAAAAAACCTGCCAAGAGAGGGCCGCCCATCAAAACTCACGGACCAGGCAAGGAGGGCATTAGTCAGAGAGGCAACAAAGAGACCAAAGATAAGCCTGAAGCATCTGCAAAGCTCCAAGGCGGAGATTGGAGTATGTGTCCATAGGACCACTTTTTAAGCCATACACTCAACAGAGCTGGGCTTTATGGAAGAGTGGCCAGAAAAAAAACATTGCTTAAAGAAAAAAACACATTTGGTGTTCGCCAAAAGGCATTTTGGAGACTCCCCAAACATATGGAAGAAGGTTATTCTGGTCCAATGAGACAAAAATTGAGCTTTTTGGCCATCAATGAAAATGCTATGTCTGGCGCAAATCAGACATAGCATTTTGAGTGAGTTGAGTGAGAGAGCTGATCGGATGTTGAGTTGAGTGAGAGAGCTGTCTCCTGACCCCTCCTGTCTCAGCCTCCAGTATTTATGCTGCAGTAGTTTATGTGCAGGGGGGCTAGGGTCAGTCTGTTATATCTGGAGTATTTCTCCTGTCTTATCCGGTGTCCTGTGTGAATTTAAGTATGCTCTCTCTAATTCTCTCTTACTCTCTTTCTTTTTTTCTCTCTCTCGGAGGACCTGAGCCCTAGGACCATGACTCGGGACTACCTGGCATGATGACTCCTTGCTGTCCCCAGACCACCTGGCCGTGCTGCTGCTCCAGTTTCAACTGTTCTGCCTGCGGCTATGGAACCCTGACCTGTTCACCGGACGTGCTACCTGTCCCAGACCTGCTGTTTTCAACGCTCTAGAGACAGCAGGAGTGGTAGAGATACTCTCAATGATTGGCCATGAAAAGCCAACTGACATTTACTCCTGAGGTGCTGACTTGTTGCACCCTCGAAAACTACTGTGATTATTATTATTTGACCATGCTGGTCATTTATGAACATTTGAACATCTTGGCCAGGTAATCTCCACCCGGCACAGCCAGAAGAGGACTGGCCACCCCTCATAGCCTGGTTCCTCTCTAGGTTTCTTCCTAGGTTTTGGCCTTTCTAGGGAGTTTTACCTAGCCACCGTGCTTCTACACCTGCATTGTTTGCTGTTTGGGGTTTTAGGCTGGGTTTCTGTACAGCACTTTGATGTATCAGCTGATGTAAGAAGGGATATACATTTGATTTGAGTCTGTTGTGTGTCAATAGGATGCAGTGGTTTGATTATTGAAATTGTTTTTGTTATTCTGTTGTGGTTCCCAGGGGGGAAGGCACCTAGGGAGTGCTTAGGCAAGAGGCCCGCGGGCATACATATACCCGTAGTATATACACTGTCTATGCACACTAGGTAAGACCTGGGCGGACCACCCCCTGTATTTTGGTTAGTGCGCCAGGTGGTGCTAGTTAGGTAAGTTAAGGTAGGAGAGGGGACTTTGATATTGACTTTCTTTGCATTGGTTCCGTCCAGCCCCTTTTCCCCAAAATTACCGTGTGACGGAATAAATTCCCTGTAAACGGTAATTCTCTGCCTTTTGTCATCCTTACTCGCACCTACAGTCCCATACCTCTTTCACACCACGGGGAGTTGAGATGTAGCAGAGTGTTGCGTTCCCTCTTCCTAGAGGCGTACGTAACACTGTCATATCGGCTCCATCCGATCCTGACTTTTTCTTTGTATCATGTAGTAACCCAAATATCTACTGTTTGTTTGTTATGTAATTCTTTGTGATTATTTAGTTAGTGAATAAATAATTAAGTCAATTTGTATATCGCTATTTCTTGATTTAGGCTAGGGTTCATGCAGATTTACAAGGGTTTACGACATTCAGTAATGAGAACTGATGAGGTAATAATAATACATTAATGAGAATGACTGTAATTGATGAGATACTAAAATATCTGAAGAGTTATATTCAGAAAAATATAACTCTGTATACCTCAACATTATCCGTGGTGCCCCGACTTGCTAGTTATTTAATGTTTAGATGTGTTGTTTAATTACGTTATAATTAAACCTAGAGATCTGATTTGATATAAACAAGTCTTCACATTCAATGATAGTCCAGATGCGACAATACTTTAAGAGAGATATACATTTTGGCCCCTCAGAGTGCAAAGCTTAGCTAGTCCTTTGTGTTACCTGTGTTCCTGGACCATTTTCCATGCAGCTTCATGTGACAGAGAGCACATCCATTAGGGCCGAGCCTAAAGTAGCTATACAGGGTGAGGGATGAGGAATGACACGTGATTCACATAAACAACAGCATAATGAACAACATTAAAAAATATATGCTATACTTAACATACAGTATGTACACAAGGTGTGTTTGTTAAATCATTTAATATTCTACATGTTGAAGCAGGGTGGTAAGAAAACCATCATACGCAGGTTTCTCTGAGTTCCAGGTTGATCTAATTCACTCATCTGTTTCTCCACTAAATCAAGTGGTTAAGAGGACATACAGTCCTGTTAATTAAAAATCCAGATCACTTCATCAGCAACCAGGCCTTTTCAATGAACGTCATCCAGGCGTAATAAAGTACTCTGCCAAGTGTGTCCCAAATGGCACCCTGTTCCCTATAAAGTGCCCTACTTTTGACCCGTAGGCCTCTGGTCAAAAGTTATGAACTTTATAGGGAATAGGGTGCCATTTGGGACTTTTATAGGTCCTCTCCGTGCAGTGCGTCGTTGTCAAAGTTACTAGCTAGCAGCCCTTCTACTCTCTCACAGGGTGAGGGATGAGGAATGACACGTGATTCACATAAACAACAGCATAATGAACAACATTTAAAACTAAGGCCACTGATTTAGTACCACACAATACTGCCTTTTCAAATGCAGTGTCAGATCATGCCTTCTTATACGCCTCACATTGATTTGTTGAGAGGGACACAGGACTCGTTGTGCTCCCAGCGAGGGGATCAAATAAACAAAGAAAAGAGCAGAAATCAATAGGTCTCCAACTACATTTAATTCCATAGTTAGATAAATAGATAGACTTAGAGTGGAGACAGATACAGACAGACAGGGACAGACAGACAGACAGACAGACAGGTACAGACAGCAAGATAGGTATAGGCAGACAGACAGACAGGAACAGGCAGACAGACAGGTAAAGACAGGCAGGTACAGGCAAACATACAGATACAGGCAGACAGACAGATACAAGCAGACAGACAGGTACAGGCAAACATACAGGTACATGCAGCGAGACAGAGCTGCAAGCTTCAAATTGAGGTTATTATTTCTGATTAGAACCGACCACAGAAATTACCCCTCAATCACATTCAAGTGCTCTTTGAAACATACCATTTCATGACCCTCATAGCTACACATATTAAACACACACACACACACACACACACACACACACACACACACACACACACACACACACACACACACACACACACACACACACACACACACACACACACACACACACACACACACACACACACACACACCACATTCACACACCTGAACGCACAAAGACACACACACACACACAAAAGGACACACACAAATATGATTTCCCCTCGAACACACTCACTCACACACGCACGCACACATATACACACACTCGCCTTTCCAACCCACATGATCCCTGGGGATGAAAGGTGTGTCCAATCCCTTGCTGAAGTAATGATTTGAGCGCTGTGAGAGAAATGGATTAGATGTATGGGGGTGGACAAGGCCAGGGAGGAAATGAAAAGAATAGCAGCACATGCATGGAGGTTAGTTCCCTGGACAACAGTGATCAATAAAACATTAAATGATCGCAGGACGAGGAACAAGATGCCATCGCCATATGGAACTGACTGGTTATGGCATGAATCAATTTGAGATAGCCTCTGCAGAAATGCATCAAGTAGAATAACAGGAAGCAACAGGAGTGCTGTATCGTAGCCTAAAGAGTACAAAACTGGTTATGGTATAATCTATTTTGTTATTGTTCTACTGGTATGGTATAATATTGGTTATGGTATGAATCAATTTGAAAGGTTCGCTGCATAAATACAGTGGCTTGCGAAAGTATTCACCAACCTTGGCATTTTTCCTATTTTGTTGTCTTACATCCTGGAATTTAATAGATTTTTAGGGGGATTGTGTAATTTGATTTACACAACATGCCTACCACTTAGAAGATGCAAAATATTTTTTTATTGTGAAACAAACAAGAAATAAGACAAAAAAAACAGTAAACTTAAGCATGCATAACTATTCCCCCCCCCCCCCCCCCAAAAATGCAATACTCTGTAGAGCCACCTTTTGTAGCAATTACTGCAAGTATCTTGGGGTATGTCTCTATAAGCTTGGCACATCTAACCACTGGAATCTTTGCCCATTCTTCAAGGCAAAACTGCTTCAGCTCCTTCAAGTTGGATGGGTTCCGCTGGTGTACAGCAATCTTTAAGTCATACCACAGACTCTCAATTGGATTGAGGTCTGGGCTTTGTCCAGGCCATTCTAAGACATTTAAATGTTTCCCCTTAAACCACTCGAGTGTTGCTTTAGCAGTATGCATAGGGTAATTGTCCTGCTGGAAGGTGAACCTCCGTCCCAGTCTCAAATCTCTGGAAGACTGAAACAGGTTTCCCTCAAGAATTTCCCTGTATTTAGCGCCATCCATCATTCCTTCAATTCTGAACAGTTTTCCAGTCCCTGCTGATGAAAAACATTGTGGGGATGGTGTTGTCTGGGTGATGTGAGGTGTTGGGATTGCGCCAGACATAGCATTTTCCTTGATGTCCAAACAGCTCAATTTTTGTCTCATCTGACCAGAGTACCTTCTTCCATATGTTTGAGGAGTCTCGCACATGCCTTTTGGCGAACACCAAATGTGTTTGCTTATTCTTTTCTTTAAGCAATGGCTTTTTTTCTGGCCACTTTTAGTTGGTTCTACTCCTATCTCCGCTGTGGAGCTTTGCAGCTCCTTCAGGGTTATCTTTGGTCTCTTTGTTGCCTCTCTGATTAATGCCCTCCTTGCCTGGTCCGTGAGATTTGATGGGCGGCCCCCTCTGCAGGTCTGTTGTGATGCCAAATTCTTTCCATGTTTTAGTAATAAATTTAACGGTGCTCCGTTGGATGTTCAAAGTTTCTGATATATTTTTTAACCCTACCCTGATCTGTACTTCTCCACATCTTTGTCCCTGACCTGTTTGGAGAGCTCCTTGGTCATCATGGTGCTGCTTGCTTGGTGGTGCCCCTTGATGAGTGGTGTTGCAGACTCTGGGGCCTTTCAGAACAGGTGTATATATACTGAGATCATGTGACAAATCATGTGACACTTAGATTGCACACAGGTGGACTTTATTTAACTTATTATGTGACTTATGAAGGTAATTGGTTGCACCAGATCTTATTTAGGGGCTTCATAGCAAAGGGGATGAATACATATGCACACACCAGTTCTCCGTTTTTTGCTTTTCATTATTTTTTTTAAATAGTAATTTTTTTTGGTTTCACTTCTCCAGTTTGGATTATTTTGTGTATGTCCATTACATGAAATCCAAATAAAAATCCATTTAAATTACAGGTTAAATTGCAAAAAAATAGGAAAACGCCAAGGGGGATACATACTTTTGCAAGGCACTGTACATAAACAACTACAACAAGGGACAATAGCCTTTATGCTGACATAAAGAGGACACAAACTACATTGTTAGGGAGTTAAGGTTATGGTTTAAATCCACTTGAGGGGCCCAATGCAACCTCTAAGTCAAACGGACACAGCTCCCGTAACTGCAGGCAACAGAGGTTATGGAGTATGTTGCCATTTTGATTACAGGGTGTGATGCCGTCTGTTAGCTGCCTGTCAAACTGCGCAAAAGTGAAACCAAAAGGAACCTCTCAAAATGAACCTTACTTAGCACTGGGATTAGAGCTGTACGGCACGGTTTTAGCCCATCATCCCCCGTCCTCAACACCCTAGCACGTTGTGAGCCTACCAGATGGCAACATGCATTCGTGGTGCCCCTAGTGAACATTGGAAATTGGCAAGGAAATAAAAGGACTAGCCATCACTCAGCTTCAACATTGTAATAACAGCTTGACAGCCCATAATCCACTGGAGCTTGGGCTGGGGCCTCTCCACTCATCAACAGCTACAGGAACATGTTGCATTTACTGTATCTACGAAGCAGAGGACAATAAATATATGGTATTACTGTATATACCACAGAGATGACATCCATATATGGTATTAGGGTTATTATTCCATTAGAAGAACTCTATACGTATTGCAGCAGAGTCATGACCTGGGTCATGAGTTGATATCCTGAAAGAGATCCTGATACACAAGAGATTGGGAAGAGATAAGCGAGAAAGCAGAGAGGAGTGTGAGATAGAGCCGAGGGATGGAGGGATGTGAGAGAATAGGAAAGTTGATAAAGAAGAGAGGAGTGTGAGATAGAGCCGAGGGATGGAGGGATGTGAGAGAATAGGAAAGTTGATAAAGCAGAGAGGAGTGTGAGATAGAGCCGAGGGATGGAGGGATGTGAGAGAATAGGAAAGTTGATAAAGCAGAGAGGAGTGTGAGATAGAGCCGAGGGATGGAGGGATGTGAGAGAATAGGAAAGTTGATAAAGCAGAGAGGAGTGTGAGATAGAGCCGAGGGATGGAGGGATGTGAGAGAATAGGAAAGTTGATAAAGCAGAGAGGAGTGTGAGATAGAGCCGAGGGATGGAGGGATGTGAGAGAATAGGGAAGTTGATAAAGCAGAGAGGAGTGTGAGATAGAGCCGAGGGATGGAGGGATGTGAGAGAATAGGAAAGTTGATAAAGCAGAGAGGAGTGTGAGATAGAGCCGAGGGATGGAGGGATGTGAGAGAATAGGAAAGTTGATAAAGCAGAGAGGAGTGTGAGATAGAGCCGAGGGATGGAGGGATGTGAGAGAATAGGAAAGTTGATAAAGCAGAGAGGAGTGTGAGATAGAGCCGAGGGATGGAGGGATGTGAGAGAATAGGAAAGTTGATAAAGAAGAGAGAGAAGGTTGTTTTTCGGGGTGCTCCAATGAAAAACTCTTCTCATGTCAGGCTCAGTATAGGTTATAAAAAGTCCTCATATGTTGCCATTGAAGATCACTGTGAGATATGCATGTCAGCCCTGCGTGGTCTCATCCTTTACATGGCGCACTCACTCCATATAATCCAGTCTACTCTAGTTCATTCATTACGGTAGTGTGATTCACGTGGTTCACTTACAATGGCTCTAGTGTAAAGCATTGCACCACTCACAATGGTGCACTTGAAACCTATAACATTAGACCAGAGAAGTGGAGACATTGCTACAGGCTGTGGAAAGATGTACATGTGCAGCTGAAGGTATTGTCCTGTGCTTCAACCCTCTGGTCCTTGAACCAGCACAGATCCAATGGCTAAACCCCACACTCACGCATACACATATGTACGTACGCATGCTACAAAAACAGCCTAAAATCAATATGTCTACCGTCTGAAATGGCACTCTGTTCCTTTTGACCAGAGTCCTATTCCACGCACAAACTGTCCCCATAGAAGAACCCTTTAAAAGAACCCTTTTTGGTTTCATCTAGAACCAATTCCACACAGGGTCCACACAGGGTTCTACATGGAACCCAACAGGGTTTTACCTGGAACCAAAAAGGGTTATTGTCAAAAAGGGTTCTCTTATTGCTATACCCTCAGGTTTGGGCTTTTCAAAAT
This sequence comes from Salvelinus namaycush, assembly GCF_016432855.1. Taxonomy (NCBI): domain Eukaryota; kingdom Metazoa; phylum Chordata; class Actinopteri; order Salmoniformes; family Salmonidae; genus Salvelinus; species Salvelinus namaycush. Next base: position 29,726,617 of record NC_052338.1, read on the forward strand.
GTTGCAGCTTTACCGTTGAGTGAAACCTCAATACCATCACTCTATGCAGAGGGGGACTTGATTCCACCTTGGCTCAGGTTAGTTTTGAATTGGGCCCAAAATGTAATGGATATTTTCTGCTCCACATTTACCACTGCACCTTTGGCTGTCAGGGCAATAGCTCTCAGATATTCCAGCTAAGAGCCCTTGAAAAAGAGTTGCATAACAACTTGGTATCTGATGTGTGATTGCTCTTGACATGTTGAGAGAGAAGAGAGAGAGAGAAGAGAGAGAGAGATGAGAGAGAGAAAGAGTGAGTGAGAGCGAGAGAGAGCAGAGTGAGAGTGAGAGAGAGCAGAGTGAGAGAGAGAGAGAGAGAGAGAGAGAGAGAGAGAGAGAGAGAGAGAGAGAGAGAGAGAGAGAGAGAGACAGAGAGAGAGAGAGAGAGAGAGAGACAGAGAGAGAGAGAGAGAGGTAAGAGAGAGAGAGAGACAGAGAGAGAGAGAGAGAGAGAGAGAGAGAGAGAGAGAGAGAGAGAGAGAGAGACACACAGAGAGAGAGACACACAGAGAGAGAGAGAGAGAGAGAGACAGAGAGAGAGAGAGAGAGAGACAGAGAGACAGAGAGAGAGAGAGAGAGAGAGAGAGAGCAATTAACTACAATTTAAGCTTAGAGTGAAAGCAGTTGTCATAAAGAGAAAATGTGGTATCAACTTGGTATCTGATGTGTGATTGCTCTTGACATGTTGAGAGAGAAGAGAGAGAGAGAAGAGAGAGAGAGATGAGAGAGAGAAAGAGTGAGTGAGAGCGAGAGAGAGCAGAGTGAGAGAGAGAGAGAGAGAGAGAGAGAGAGAGAGAGAGAGAGAGAGAGAGAGAGAGAGAGAGAGAGAGAGAGAGAGAGAGAGAGAGAGAGAGAGAGAGAGAGAGAGACAGAGAGAGAGAGAGAGAGAGAGAGAGAGAGAGAAAGAGAGATGAGAGAGAGAGAGAGAGAGAGAGAGACAGAGATGAGAGATGAGAGGAGAGAGAGAGAGAGAGAGAGAGAGAGAGAGAGAGAGAGAGAGAGAGAGAGAGAGCGAGCGAGCGAGCGAGAGAGAGAGAGAGCAATTAACTACAATTTCAGCTTAGAGTGAAAGCAGTTGTCATAAAGAGAAAATGTTTGCACCTGCATGCATAATATATGCACAAGCTGTGAGTAAGGCTTCCAGATTCTATTTGGGGGAGAGAAAGTGTGTGTGTGTGTTGTCTGTAGGTGGAGGGGGCAATAGATGTAAATGATATATGTTTGGCCTTGGAAGCAACGATGTAAAAAGCTGTTAACAGATTTGCATTGAGAAAAAGAGAGGGAAGGAAGGGAAAGAGAGAGGGAGGAGGAGGAGAGGAAGAGAGGGTTATGGCTTTTACAGTGGATTAAAGCAGGCATTTCCTCATTAATAAAGCATTAAGGGTAGATTTAGGAACAAGCCTTTAACAGTTCTAGCCATTTTCCTCCCTTACATCTGTCTCTCTTCCTCTTTCCTCTTCTCTTTCTCTATCTCTCTATCCTCCTATCCTCTCTCAATTCAAATCATTTCAAAGGGCTTTATTGGTATGGGAAACATACGTTTACATTACCGAAGCAAGTGAAATAGATGATAAACCAAAGTTAAATAAACCATTTAAAATGAACAGTAAACATTACAAAGGAATAGAGACATTTCAAATGTTTCTCTCTGTCTCCTCTCTCTCTCCTCTGTATCTTTCTCTCTCTCTCCTCTCTCCTATCCCTCCTCTCTCTCCTCTGTATCTCTCTCTCCTCTCTTTCTCTCTGTCTCTCTCTCTTCTGTCTCCAATCCTTTCTCTCTGCCTCCTCTCTCTCTCCTCTCTCTTTCTGTCTCTCCTCTGTCTCCCATCCTCTTTGTCTCTGTCTTCTCACTCTATCTCATTTTCTCTCCATCTCTCTCATTCTCTCTTTCATTCTCTCTCGCTGTCATCTTGTCTCCCTTCATAGCTAGTTTTGGGGAGGAAGGAAATGAAAGGCTCTGTGTTAAACAAGCAGGCAGACACTCCATTTTGGCTCCGGAGATACTCCATTAGGGCTCAGAGTGCATTTGGTTTCCGCAGTGGATGCACAAATATAATAAGCACTGGAGTCGGGGGGGAAATGGAGCAGATTGAACATATATGTGTCCAGGTATTGAGATGGACAAAAATCCCTCTTCACTAAATTACCCGCATCCTCCCCTGCCACTTTGTCTAAATATATATTGTACACGCAGGCTAAAGTGTACACACATACACGCACACACACGCACACGCACACGCACACACACACACACACACACACACCCACACCATTACACATCCCTTACCGTGGTGTATTCTGTCTGCGAGTGCTTGTGTGCTCATCTATGAGTCAACTTATGAACAGAACTGGATTTAAACAGAGGGAATTGGGGAAGATGGCAATGGTGAAATCATCACAGCATTACAATGGAGACATCAGCATAGCAGTAGAGTAATATACTGTAGGAGCTATAGTAATAGACCGAAGGTATTCTCTACAGCAGTGTGCATGTGCAACAGAAGCATTATGGAATTTACAGGCAGGGAACCATGTCACTTATGTATGGATAGTATGATGCCAGTAGACAGGAAGGATATTACCTTTAGCCGCGGGTCATTTTCAGTGGGGAACAACTTAACAAAACGCTATGCAACAAAACATTGAAATTAGCATTCTTATTGATCAGGTCATTTAGTATCTCCAGAGTTCATTCCAGTATTAAAGGTCCAGTGCAGCTGTTTTTATCGTAATATCAAATCATTTCTGGGTAACATTTAAGTACCTTACTGGGATTGTTTTCATTTAAAATTGTAATTCATTTTTCTGAAATAGCTTCTTAGGAAAGGGCAATTTCCCAAGCAAGGATTCTATTCGGATTGTCTGGGAGTGGTCTGAGTGGATAGGGGAAAAACAGAAAATGAGTTGTTATTGGCAAATAGGTTTGGAACTCTCTTTCTTATTGGTCTATAGGTCGTTATCAATAAAATGTCACAATAAGGTGCAGAGCATTCTATATGCCTTCTGGGGGGCAACAAGACCCTCAGCTCCACTAAAACCATTGACCATTGACCGAACCATTGTGTGCCGTTTTCAAAGGATTGTTAAATAAATGTTAACAAGGATGTTTGGTTGTAATATCATCACCTCTTGAAGAGCATAGTCAGAACAGCACATGTTTTATTATTCCACGGAAAACAATTGTGCACATTTAGCTCTATCATCAGAGTTACCGACCAACAGCAAGTAACTACATGCTTTTCAGTAAACATCAATTAATCATGTTATTGGTCACCATTAATTGGATATTTGAGTGATATCAAATTAAAGTGAACAATACCTGACAAGTATGAGGGGTTTAGGTTAATTTTCCATCATTTGTCTTACTATTAACTGTTAGCGGATATTAACAATGTTTACTTTGCAAGCTACTCCAACCAACGTAAGCCTACCTAGCGAAATTAGCTAACGTTTCCTTTTCCACATTGTGTTTAAGATTGTTTAATCACATTTGCTGCTGACAGACATGATAGGCTACTTTGATTGATGGACCACGTCAAATGAACTTGCTAGCTAATAACAGATGAAGGTCAATGTGGCTAGTTAGCTAACGTTCAGGGGATAGATGGCTATATTCAAATATTGTTTGACTCACTTGCCATCTATAGTGGTGATGACAGTAGTCTGACTAACAACTTTACCAGGGTGAGGACTTGCTGATGATAAGCTCTTTCCAAAAGCCTCATCTCTGATGAAGTAAGCTAAATGACACTGTTTGCTTAGCTTGCTAGCCACATGCCAAATGGATAGGCTAGCCTAACCACAAGAGGTTGGTGGAAACTTAATTGGGGAGGACCAGCTCGTGGTAATGGCTGGAGGGGAATAGGTGGAATGGTATCAAATACATGAAACTCATGGTTTGATGCCATTCCATTGGCTCCGTTCCAGCCATTATTATGAGCCGTTCTCCCCTCAGAAGCCTCCACTGATCCTCACGTATCTGAAAATACATGATCAGTTGATGTTTACTGATCATGAAAAGCAAGCAGTTACTTGCTGTATAACTCTGATGACAGAGCTAAATGTGGAATATTCAGAAATATGTAGTTCTGACTTTGATCATCAAGACGTGATATTAAAACCAAACAGTTAAAACAGTTATTTAACAATCCATTGAAAAGGGCACATAGTTGTTAATGGTTTGACAAATGTAACACTATTGTGACGTTTTATTGATAACAACCCATAATGAATTTACCGCATGGTGATGTCACCATAGAAGACCAAAACTCCGTCCCACCAAAACAGGCAGAAATCTTTCAAATAGTTCTTACACTAAAAGGGCATTATCATATTTTTCAAAATGTTACAGTATTATTCCAACCTCATGGTGTGGAAATATATTTAAAACACAGGAAAATAACGTTCTCAACTGCACTGAAATGTTTACCCATTTCATACCTGCTGGACATGACCCATGATGACGGAAACAGATAGAGCATCCTTCCCACCTCACCCTCTGGGTCTAACTCTACACAGCTCTCTATATCCTCATCCTAACCACCTCCTCTATACAGTGTATGTTGCACACATATGTTAGGCACAGCCCCTACATGTTGCACGCGCCATGGACACTACCTTCCCATCCCTTCGTCAAAAAATCCTCCTGTCCCCATTTCCCAGATTTCCTCTTCTCCTCACCCCCCTCTTCTTTTCCTCAATCTTCTTCTCTCAATCTACATAATTCATCCATAATATATACATTGCCTTCGGAAAGTATTCAGACCCCTTGACTTTTTCCACATTTTGTTATGTTACTGGCTTATTCTAAAATTGATTACATTGGGGTTATTCCTTCATCAATCTACACACATTACAAAAACAGTTTTTTTTACAGAAATATCACATTTACATAAATATTTAGACCCTTTACTCAGTACTTTGTTGAAGCATCTTTGGCAGCTATTATCAATCAATCTGTAATGTTCGTTCTCCTCCTCGTCTGAGGAGGAGCAAGGATCGGACCAATATGCAGCGAGGTATGAAGACATAATGATTTATTTAAATAATAATAATGAAGACGAAAAACACTTAATAAACTACAAAACAATAAACGACGTTACAAGACCTGAACATGTGAACTTACAGACAACGAAGAACGCAATGAACAGGAACAGACTAACAAACGAAACGAAACAGCCCTGTGTGGTACAAACACTGACATAGGACCAATCACCCGCAAACAAACAGTGTGAACAGCCTACCTAAATATGGTTCTCAATCAGAGCAAACGTAAAACACCTGCCCCTGATTGAGAACCATATCAGGCTAATTAACAATGAACCTAAACATAGATACACATAACATAGAATGCCCACCCCAACTCACGCCCTGACCATAATAAACAAATACAAAAACAAGGGAAAACAGGTCAGGAACGTGACACAATCACATTGATTTATAAAGCCCTTTTTACATCAGCAGATGTTACAGTGCTATACAGAAACCCAGACTAAAAACCCAAACAGCAAGCTATTCAGATGTAGAAGCACGGTGGCTAGGAAAAACTCCCTAGAAAGGCAGGAACCTATGAGGAAACCTAGAGAGGAACCAGGCTCTGAGGGGTGGTCAGTCCTCTTATGGCTGTGCCGGGTGGAGATTATAACAGCATATGGCCATTTAAGTTTGACTTTGAGTGTAGAATTTCCACGACAATACCATGAAGTCAAAATAACTGTCCGTAGAATCTGCTTTGAGCTGGCCGTCCAACCAAACTGAGCAAATGGGCGAGAAGGACCGTGGTCAGTGAGGTAATCAAGATCAAGAACGCAATTGTTATGCTGATGAATGAGGACCCAAAAGCGACGTAATAGTAACAGAGTCTTTATTCCAGTAATAAACAAATAATGATTCTCCTGGATATTATCAATGGTCAAATCCTCTCGTCAATAGAGAGGAACGACTGGAGACGCGACCACAGACTGCAGGTCGCTTCAGGAAGGCACTGGCCGTAGCTGACAGACACCTGCTCACACGCAGCATCTGAAGAAGGCAAAGAACACGACAGGGCGGAACAAGGACACAGGAACAGCAAACATCAAACAAGAATCCGACCAGGCAGAAGCGGAAAACAGAGGGAGAAATAGGGACTCTAATCAGAGGGCAAAATAGGGGACAGGTGTGAAAGGGCAAAATAGGGGACAGGTGTGAAAGAGTAAATGAGGTCGTTAGGAGAATGAGAAACAGCTGGGAGCAGGAACGGAACGATAGAGAGAGAAAGAGGGAAAGAACCTAATAAGACCAGCAGAGGGAAGCACAGGGACAAGACATGAAGATCAAAGACAAAACATGACAGCAATGGCCACTCTGACAGAACTACAGAGTTCCCTGGCTGAGATTGGAGAACCTGCCTGAAGGACAACATTCTTTACAGTACTTCACCAGTCTGGGCTTTATGGGAGAGTGGCAAGACGGAAGCAACCCCTGATAAAAAGGCACATGACAGCATGTCTGAAGCTTACAAAAAGGCATGTGAAAGACAGGCAAAAGATTATGTGGTTGGATGAGACAAAAATTGTACTCTTTGGCCTCAATGCAAAGCGACATTCAGGAGAAAACCAAACACAGCTCATCACCTGTCTTACACATTCCATATTGTGAAGCAAGGTGGTGGCAGCATCATGCTACAGGGATGCTTTTCAGTGGCAGGTAGTGACTGGAAAACTGGTGAGGATAGAGGGAACAATAAATGGAGCCAAATTATGTCAACTCCTTGATGAGAACCTGCTTCAGAGTGCAAATTACCTTAAACTGGAGCGAAGATGTATGTTCCAACAGGACAATAACCCCAAGCATACAGCCAAAGCAATAGTGTAATCGCCGCCAAAGGCGCTTCGACAAAGTATTGACTCAGGGGTGTGAATATTTATGTAAATTAGATATTTCTGTGTTTATGTTTCAATAAATGTGCTAGATTTGTCTGCTGGCAGCTCATGTGGAGGCATCTCTATATGTGTGCTTGCGTGTGTGTGTGCGTGTGTGTGTGCGTGCATGTGTGTGTGTACATGTTTGCATGAATGTTTGTATTTGTGTGTGGTTCCGTGTTTGTGTGTGATGTCTTGAGCGTGTGTATGTATGTGTGTTTTTGAAGCCTGGTAATTGGTTTTTAAAATAGAACTGGGAGATGGTTGCCAGTTTTGCCACTTCCGAGGGACAGGGTTCCATGACGGGAGACACAAATCTCCAACTCTGATTCAGACGGGATATTGTTTCACGGGCCGTTTGGTGTATAGAGATTATAGTGATGCCGCAGGCAGAAGTGTTTTTCATTTTAAGTAATATCCCTGTTCTGCTATTGTAAACAGAAGGATGATCATTGAGAAAATGACAAGGCTTTGCCTCCTGTCATTTCTCTGTCTGTTTTCTCCCTCTTTTCGCTTCCGCTCTTCTCTACAAGCTCTCTTCCTCGCGCTCTCTGTTTCTCTCGCTCTCACACCTTCTGTTTCAAAGAGACAGATTAACTGTTAATTTACAAACATAAATATATGCATTATTTTCTGCTTTTGACTTGTATGACAAAGAGAGAAGAAACCTCTTTGCTTTGGCAACACACACCTTATAAGTGATGTAAATAGGGCCTTCTCCATTCTGATTGTTTTATACTGTTCAATCTAGCTTCAACCCCCCCAAAATGCAGCATTTTCATACATTTCTGTATATCCTACACTTCTGTTATCATTTCCACACTGTGCCACGCAGGGCTACATGATATCAACAAACAATCTAGGTCTAGTTTATTGGTGAACTGTTGGAATCATGGAAATATAATCATTATTGATAGTTGGAATATAGTGGCAGCACTCTGAACGCATTGTTGTTTTAAATGACAACAAATGAATTAGCCAGGGAGGAATTATTGGGACAGGGTTGGAACCAAAGTGCAGGTAAGTGTTTCCCAAGGGACCTTATACGATGTTACATTACATGTTTTATCATGTAGCTAGCCAGATAGCACTCTAGCCAACATATTCATGCTTAGCCTACTCCCTCTCTGATGTAGAAGATACCGTTGCACAAACAACATGCTGATCTAGGACTACACCAGCTCTGGTATCAGGCTGTACTAGCTAGCTACGTTTGCTCTGACTCTGATTACATTTTGCTAGCTTACTAGTGATTAGCATTAGCAACTAACACAATTTATTTTAGCCACAACATGCTAATAAAAGACAAACTAGCTACTTGCAGACAGTGAGATAGCTACAAAAACTAATACTATAAATCAGAGGAGGCTGGTGTGAGGAGCTATAGGAGGATGGGCTCAGTGTAATAAAGCTAGAATGGAAAGGGTGGAACGGAATCAAACATTTAAAAAAAAACGTCTCACTCCATTCCATTAATTCCATTCCAGCTATTGCAATGAGCCTGTCCTCCCCAAACATCCCCTAACCAGCCTCCACTGGTGTATTTATATAACAGTGTCACCAACATCTTGTTGCGTCTGACCATGTAGACTGCAGAGTGAATGTCAAATTTTGTGCTCTTGAAATGTTCTTGTTACTTACAACCTCATGCTAATCGCGTTAGCCAACGTTAGCTCAACCGCCCCGTGGGGGGCCCAATGATCCTGTATTAAGAAGAAAGTCATGTAAAATTAATGGAAAGTAATCAGATTACATCACTGAGTTTGGGTAATCTAACAGTTACATAACTGATTACCATTTTGGATGGGTAATTAGTAACTGTAACAGATTACATTTAGAAGTTACCTGCCCAACCCTGGCATGTAGCAAATAGAGTAAACTATAAAAGCTGACATTACACACACCAGAGTTACTCATTACATTTAACAAACCAAACATTGAAATACCGTTGTAGAACAACCATAAAGTAAAAACCCAAACTGGTATTTGCATCAATACCAGTATATAGCAAAATATACAACCCAGCCCTAACATCACTACAGAGTATTACAAAGCAGTTTGACATTTCCCTTTGATGGCTTTGCCTATGTCTGAAGAGGATTTATTTATGTTTCCCAACTCATTTTCTATGCAATTTAACCCAGCCACATGGTTCATGGGTCCTGTTTAGCTCATTTGGTAGAGCATGGCACTTGCAACAGCAGGACTGTATGTTCAATTCCTATAGCGGATGGCCTTTTTCAGATTGTAATGTTATATTGTATTTAAATCTAGTTTAAGAAAGGTTAAATAAATAAAAATATATATTGTAAGGGTATGGAACATGGCCAGTACTAAAAAAGTGCATCAAAGCAGGAATGATGATGTAGGATCAGTTTAGACTTTTAGATTAAAATAAATGGACAGGGTGGGACATGATCTGCACTCCTACTTTGTGATGCTTTGTGTGCCCAACACTATTCATGAACTTTAAAATATTGACCTGAACAGAAACATAGGTTTGCATTAAAACCACATTGACCACCAACCCTCTTCTCCTTTCAGTATTTATATTTTGTTAAAGCAGCAATCAGCAGTTGAAAAAATAACAAAGAGTGATCCCCGCCCCTGTTGTCGTGGTAATTTCCTGTATTACTAAACATTGAGAGAACAAACCACACACAAGTCAGAGTTATATTTTAAACTCCATCTTTAATCATATGAGCTCCACCATAGCCCTGTTTGACTCTCAGATCAATTCAGTGTCTATAAATGAATTCTCTGAGAGTCCTTACAAAACAATTCTTAGTATAATTTATAGCCAAGACACACCCCTCTCAACTCACATGACGAATAACAGATCTTAGGAACATTACAAAGGGCCTTTTACTTGAAAGAGGATTATCCCATCCAGATAGCATTAGCTATAAATTATCGTTCAGTTTGGTCTCCTTAGACGAGATTCTAATCTCGTTCTTGGTACCACTTAGGACCAAAACATTACCTCATCCAATGGCATATATCAATTGTCAATTCTAGATACACCCATCTCAAATACACCCCCTCCTGGACAAGATCAGAAAAGACAGTGAGCCTCTTAGGTCATATACTAGGTCAAGATAAGGGCAACCTCAGAGGGGACATACAATAGTTACAGACACATTCCCATAAGAAGACAAGCCTCCATTCTGTCCTCCTCCCCTTCTGATATTCTTCATTGCATCACATGGTTTAACAGATACATTGACATATGAAGACAAGCCTGACCTCTCCCCTCTCTGGGCCCCAAGTGACTAAGCCCTAGCTGAGAAGTGATAACTGCAACTGCCAACAGTATAGTCCAAAAGAAGACATTCGAATGACAAGAATAAAATAAAACATCTTATTTATCTATGTTACCTAACTAATTCTGATTCAGCCACGACACTGTTTCTGTAAAAAGCTTAAAACTGGAGAAGTGTAACCACTCTCAAATTCATAGACAGACCTAGACCTATTTATTCAAGGACTGACCATCATGATATCAAAATTATAGTTTTAACCATGTTTTTTTACATGATCTTTGCATACAAACATTGGAGCAAAACAAGCTTATTTAGTGTTCTGGTGGGGTATGACAGTTGAAGTTCTATTCTTCAAGAATCAAAGGGTACATATAATTAATTTATAAGACCAAAAATGTATGTATCAACTGCAGATTGCCCCTTTAAGCAGTAGTCCTCAACTCTGGTCCTGGAGAGCTACAGGTTCTGCATATTCCAGCCCCTCTCTTTCACACCTGCTTCAGCTGATCATAATAATCATGATAATCATGGTAATCAGCTATTGAATTAGATACATATTGATGCTGTCACTCGTTTCCATTTTCCAGAAAATAAACCAAAACTCCAATAACACCTAAATAGAACTCTTTATCCACTGGGCGGTTTATTTTTCATAATTCATCTGCGGAGAAATGGCGGTTGTTTCGGTGATTGAAAAGCTGCGTTGCCGTGACAATTAGTGCTGGATCTGGGTGGTTTACTTTATTTGTTTAACACATTGTTAATGAGCTTGCAGGCATGGAGACATGAGTATTCAACAGCAAGAGAATCAGTCTCTAATTTGGGCTGACAGATGCAGAACTCAATGAGGGAGAGATAGACAAAAGACTAAGAGAGGAAAGAGAACAATAACAACCGATGACTCCAAAGCGGCAGCGTAGCCAAGTGGTTAGAGCGTTGGACTAGTAACGGAAAGGTTGCAAGATTGAATCCTGGAGCTGACAAGGTACAAATCTGTCGTTCTGCCCCTGAACAAGGCAGTTAAACCACTGTCATTGAAAATAAGAATTTGTTCTTAATTAACTGACTTGACGAGTTAATAACGGTTAAAAAAAGCATTGGACGGGAAGATATGATAGAAGAGTGAAGGAGAGAGATGGAGGGCTTGGGCAGAGTCGTCACAGGAAGGTGACAATGACAGAAAAGGGAAGAGAGATTGAAGGTTTAGATCCTTATCAGTATACTGCACATACTTTGGATGCATTTTTTTTTGATGTTATACGTCTGTGAGTCATAGCTTATATATTTTAGGAGATTTTTCTGTGTGTGGTGTTATTCAGCAGATGTGGATGTGTGTGTGGCTTTATTTAGCGCTGTGTCGAGCTAAAAGGTCAGGCTGTAATCACAGGTATAAACATCAGTCTGCCCCAGCTCGGCCGCACCTCCGTCCAGGAGACAAAGCTGCACATCAATAGGAACAAAATGTCAGCCAGATTTCAAGTGTTGGTTACCCATTATAAGGCCAGATTCAGCACTGAATCAGATTATAAGTGTTCCCTTTATTCCCTCAGCTCCCTCCCACAGACAAGGTCAAACACACCAAACAAACACACTGGAGAATGTTGTTTTTGGAAGGAGGAATGTTTCACAGGACATTCAGGTGTGTGTTAGTGGATGTGTTTAACTATACTTGTGGGGACCAGAAGTCCCGACAAGAATGGTAAACAAACAAAACGTTGACCAACTGAGGGCATTTTGTTAGTCCCAACAAGGTCAAATGGTATTTACAGGGGGGTTAGGGTTAAGGTTAGAATTAGTGTTAGGGTTAGGGTTAGGAGCTAGTGATAGGTTTAGGGTTAGGATTAAGATTTTTGAGTTAAGGTTAGAGTAAGGGCTAAGGTTAGGGTTAGGGTGAGGATTTGGGTTAGGTTTAGGTCTAGGGTTAGTAGTTAGGGAAAATAGGATTTTTATTGGACTGAATTGTGTGTCCCCACAAGATAAGTTACACAATCCTATGTGAGTGTGTGTGTGTGTTAACTTTAGAAAAAAAGTGGTTGATAGTATCCGGAAATCATATTTGCCATATGCATGTATACTTTTCACAGTCTTTGCCTAAGGAGACAGCTCAGGAAATGAAAAAATACATCTCAGAACCAAAATATGTCATCCGAAAAGTGATGTGTTTGACTCATCTGTTCATAAACATTCAAGGTGCTTTTTGACCAACTTTTTGGACGAGATGGGTCCCAATATGTCTGGTGAAAACCAAACACTGCATTCCACAGTAAGAATCTCATACCAACGGTCAAGCATGGTGCTGGTAGTGTGACGGTTTGGGGATGCGATGCTGCCTCAGGACCGGGACAAATTGCCTTAATAGAAGGAACCATGAATTCTGCTCTGTATCAGAGAATTCTACAGGACAATGTCAGGCCATCCATCTGTGAGCTGAAGCTGAAGCGCAGCTTGGCCAAGCAGCAAGATAATGATCCAAAACACACAATCAGGTCTATATGAAAATAGTTAAAAAGCAACAAATTAGAATTTTTGGTAAGGCCTGGTCAAAGTCCAGACCGAATCCGAATTGAGATGTTGTGGCAGGACGTGAAACGAGCAGTTCATGCTGAAAACCTAGAAATGTCGCTGAGTTAACCTCTTGAGAATATAGGGGGTGCTGTTTCGACTTAGTGAAAATTGGTCTCCAAATTAAACTGCCTAGTACTCAATTCTTGCTCGTACAATATGCATATTATTATTACTATTGGATAGAAAACACTCTCTAGTTTCTAAAACCGTTTGAATTATGTCTCTGAGTGAAACAGAACTCATTCTACAGCACTTTTCCTGCCAGGGAGTGAGATTTCAGAAATCTTGGCCTCTGTTCCCAGGTCAGTTTATAAGTCCCTGTGAATGCTGTGGGGCTACAAACACTGCCTACGCCTTCCTCTAGATGTCAGTAAGTGGTGACAATTTGAATGGGGTCGATTGCGCAATCTGGGACTTTATATAAGACCAAGGTGCGGAAGTACCTTTCTTTTCTGCCCTGCGCTTGACGCACGATGGACGTCGGACTGGCCTCCTTCCAAGCTTTGGTTTAGCCAGTAATATATCTCCGGTCATGTTTTTACTCGTTATAGGTGTTAAAGACATCATAAGGTAGTTAATTTAAACCGACTTATAGCAATTTATATCAGTTTATTGCGATTTTCTGGCATTTCTTTGTGACGCACTTTCAAGAGTTGGACACTTTTCCGGTACATGCCGAACGTTAGTGGCCATTTCGACAGGACAAGAGGACATCTTTCGACCAAAAGACAGGGAAGACAAAATATGTAAATCTATTAGCTAACCACGTTAGCAAAAGACACCATTTTTCTTTGTCCACCATTTTTTCTCTCCACCAGTAGCTATCACCAATTCGGCCAAATAAAGATATTGATAGCCACTAACCAAGAAAAAACCTCATCAGATGACAGTCTGATAACATATTTATTGTATAGGATAGGTTTTGTTAGAAAAATGTGCATATTTCAGGTAGAAATCATAGTTTACAATTGCACCCACCATCACAACTCGACTAGAATAAATACAGCGAGCAACGTGTATTACCTAATTACTAATCATAAAACATTTCTTAAAAATACACAGCTCACAGCAATGGAAAGACACAGATCTTGTGAATTCAGACAATATTTCAGATGTTCTAAGTGTTTTACAGCGAAAACACAATAAATCGTTATATTAGCATACCACATGTGCAAACGTTACCCGAGCATTGATTCAAGCCAAAGAGAGCGATAACGTAATCATCGCCAAAATATATTAATTTTTTCACTAACCTTCTCAGAATTCTTCCGATGACACTCCTGTAACATCATATTACAACATGCATATAGAGTTTGTTCGAAAATGTGCATATTTAGCCACAAAAAAACGTGGTTATACAATGACAATACTAGCAAAACTAGCCTGAAAATGTCGGGCGCCATTTTGGACAGTGATCTGGCGTAATGAATAACTAATCGTAAACTTTACTAAAAAATATAGGGTGGACAGCAATCGAAAGACAAATTAGTTCTTAATGCAATCGCTGAATTACATTTCTAAAATTATCCTTACTGTGCAATACAGGGTTCGCCAAGCGAAGCTACACAAAACAAAATGGCGGCTTATGCGTTTGACATTTTTCAACAGAATAACGATTTATCATCAAAAATAGTTCTTACTATGAGCTGATCTTCAATCAGAATCTTGGGCAATGTATCCTTTCTCCGGTCTAATCGTCTTTTGGTCGAAAGATGTCCTCGTCCTGTCGAAATGGCCACTAACGTTCGGCATGTACTGGAAACGTGACCGGCTCTTCAAAGTACGTCACAAAGAAATGCCTCAAAATCGCACTAAACGGATATAAATTGCTATAAAACGGTTTAAATTAACTACCTTATGATGTCTTTAACACCTATAACGAATAAAAACATGACCGGCGATATATAAGTGGCTAAACCAAAACTTGGAAGGAGGCCAGTCCGACGACCACTCTGCGTCGAGCGCACTGTTGAAAAGGACGTTCTTTCCGCTCCAGGGTCTATTTATAGAGCCCGGATTGCGCAATCCACTCCATTCAAAATCTCCCCGCTTACTGACATCTAGAGGAAGGCGTAGGCAGTGTTTGTAGCATCATAGCATTCACAGGGACTTATGAACTGACCTGGGAGCAGGGGCCAAGATTTCTGAAATCTCACTCCCTGGCAGGAAAAGTGCTGTAGAATGAGTTCTGTTTCACTCAGAGACATAATTCCAACGGTTATAGAAACTAGAGAGTGTTTTCTATCCAATAATAACAATAATATGCATATTGTACGAGCAAGAATTGAGTACTAGGCAGTTTAATTTGGAGATCAATTTTCGCAAAGTCGAAACAGCACCCCCTATATCCCAGAGAGGTTAATTAAATAAATAAAATAAGTATAATTTTCTAAAATTAGGTATTGGTTTAGGATCTGATAACTTTCAGTATCAAAAATATGCAAGAAATGAGAAAATCAGAAAGTGGGCAAATACTTTTTCACGGCACTGTATGTTCAGGTTACCTCAGGTGGAAGAGAACCCATGCTCAACTCAAGGAAGAAACAAGTGAAGCGAATGGAAGAAGAATGCTGTGTACTTTGCGTTTGTTCATAGTGTGACTAGCGGATGCATGAATTTTGTAACTGCAGCCACCTATCCCATAAACAATGCATCTTTGTTGTGCAATCCATCCTCATGCTGCATGCCTGACTGAAGTCCTTTGACAGTGCTGGCAAACGAAACACTTTACAAAATGATGGAGGTAATGTTTACCCTTGCATAAAATATCAATCACCGTCTACACCACATTATATCACCACAGAGAGATAGAGAGACAGAGTGTGTGAGAGAGAGAGACAGAGAGTGAGAGAGTAGGAGAGAGAGAGAAAAGAGATAAAGAAATAGAAACAACTAACAAATTATCTAGTGGATATACTGTATTATGTTCTTCCCTTGTATCCTAGATACTGTAGTCATAAAGTGTTCAAAATAAATGAGGAACACTGTCCATTTAAAATATGTATAACAAAGACCTGAAGTTGTTCCTGACCTGGTCACATGGTCACGAAACCCACCTGACCTGGTCCTCCTGGTTTAGCTAACAATCATCAAAATATATCCAAATATAATGGTTTAAATCTCATTTCGGTATTTTATGCTTTCTCTCTCGTCCCTTCTCTCTCAGAAAAGCATCTATGTTCCACTCCAGTAGGTAATTGTCAGAGGGAAGAACATGAGCTGAATTCTAAGATTTGCTCTAGTGTGGGGAGCAGAGGAGGAACTATAGAGGGAGGGAGGGAAGGAAGGAAGGAAGGAAGGAAGGAAGGAAGGAAGGAAGGAAGGAAGGAAGGAAGGAAGGAAGGAAGGAAGGAAGGAAGGAAGGAAGGAAGGAAGGAAGGAAGGAAGGAAGGAAGGAAGGAAGGAAGGAAGGAAGGAAGGAAGGAAGGAAGGAAGTATCCGTGGTCATGCAACATGTGAAAGGAGTGAAGGTGTCTACAATCTGCAGACACCTTGTATATATGTATATATTTTATTGGCCATCTGATGAAGGCCTATTTAAACTGAATAAAAATATAAACACAACATTTACATTGACATTTGAGTAATTTAGCAGACGCTCTTATCCAGAGCGACTAGGTGTTGGTCCTATGTTAAAAGATCCCAGAAATTTCCCCATAATATTATTTCTCTCATATTTTGTGCACAAATGTGTTTACATCCCTGTTAGTGAGCATTTTTTCTTTGCCAAGATAATCCATCCACCTAACAGGTGTGGCATATCAAGAAGCTGATTAAACAGCATGATCATTACACAGGTGCATCTTGTGCTGCGGACAATAAAAGGCCACTCTAAAATGTGCAGTTTGTCACACAACACAATGCCACAGACTTCTCAAGTTTTGAGGGAGCGTGCAATTGACTACAGGAATGTCCACCAGAGCTGTTGCCAGATAACTGAATTTTAACTTCTCTACTATAAGCCGCCTCCAACATCATTTTAGACAATTTGGCAGTACGTCCAACTGGCCTCACAACCGCAGACCACATGTACCCACGGCAGCCCAGGACCTCCACATCCGGCTTACTGATTTACGGGATCGTCTGAGACCAGCCACCCAGACAGCTGATGAAATTGTGGGTTTGCAGAACCAAAGAATTTCTGCACAAACTGTCAGAAACGTGGCGTCGTGTGTATGGCGTCGTGTGGGGTGAGAGGTTTGCCGATGTGAACGTTGTGAACAGAGTGCCTGTCACGCCCTGACCATAGTTTGCTTTGTATGTTTTATGTTTTGTTTGGTCAGGGTGTGATCTGAGTGGGCATTCTATGTTGTATGTCTGGTTTGTCTATTTCTATGTGTTTGGCCTGATATGGTTCTCAATCAGAGACAGGTGTTTTGCGTTGTCTCTGATTGGGAACCATATTTAGGTATCCTGTTTCGTATTGTGGGTTGTGGGTTATTGTCTATATGTAAGTTGCCTGTGTCTGCACTTGTCATTTATAGCGTCACGTTCGTTTTGTTGTTTTGTATTAGTCTGTTTAGTGTTTCTCTTCGTTTCTTCTTTAATAAATAGAAGAATGTATTCACTTCACGCTGCGCCTTGGTCCTCCTCTCTTCCACATTACGACGATCGTGACAGTGCCCCATGGTGGCGTTGGGGTCATAGTATGGGCAGGCATAAGTTACACACAACTAACGCAATTGCATTTTATTGATGGCAATTTGAATGCACAGAGATACCGTGAAGAGATCCTGAGGCCCATTGTCGTGCTATTCATCCGCTGTTTCAGCATAATAATGCACGGCCCCATGTCACAAGAATCTGTACACAATTCCATTAAGCTGAAAATGTCCCAGTTCTTCCATTTCCTGCATACTCACCAGACATGTTACCCATTGAGCATGTTTGCGGATGCTCTGGATCGACGAGTATGACAGCGTGTTCCGATATCCAGCAACTTCGCACAGCCGTTGAAGAGGAGTGGGACCACATTCCACAGGCCACAATCAACAGCTTGATCAACTCTATGTGAAGGAGATGTCGTGTTGCATGAGGCAAACGGTGGTCACACCAGATACTGACTGATTTTCTGATCCACGCCCCTACCAGTAATGTAATTCATTTCAATTGACTGTTTTCCTTATATGAGCTGCAACTCAGTAAAATCTTTGAAATTGTTGCTTGTTGCATTTATATGTTTGTTCAGTGTGTATATACTGTAGATCCTATAGAAATGGGGGACAAGCTATGCATTTAAAACTGTATATTAATGTGAATACTGTAGGTAGGATGGAAATGAAGAAGGGAGGGGTGACGGGATGAGAGCTCATAGCATGCAACACGTGTAGGGGTGGTTGCCTGGCTACCCAAACTCATTACTCCGCCCACAGACATTAGTTTCCCCTCCGCAATGAGTCAGGATATACAGTACCAGTCAAAAGTTTGGACACACCTACTCATTCAAGGGTTTCTCTTTATTTGTACTATTTTCTACATTGTAGAATAATAGTGAAGACATCAAAACTATGAAATAACACATATGGAATCATGTAGTATCCAAAAAAGTGTTTAGAAAATCAAAATATATTTTCAATTTGAGATTCTTCAAGGTAGCCACTCTTTGCCTTGATGGCAGTTTTGCACACATAAAGAAAAACCCTGGAATGAGTAGGTGTGTCCAAACTTTTGACTGGTACTGTACGTCTTGGAGGCTCTGAGGCCAGGTTGGTTTGTCAAAATAATAAAGCCGTATTTTTTGATTCCATTTCCATTGTGTAACAATCCGAGTTGCTCTAAATATATTTCATATGGCCAGTTAATTAATTCCTTTCATCATGCAGGGTATATGTTTCCTATTTCTCTACACATGTATCTGACCAAGTGGGATATACTGAACTTCATGTTGCATACAGATAATGTTGGCAACAACTCTCTGATGTACTGCATAGTGCTAATGTAGAGGACTGTGTAACCGACAGAGAGAATTCTTAGGGCAAAGTGGGAGAGTGACTCACCATAGTGCCTAGAGGTAGAGGAAAATGCTGTGTGTGTGTGTGTGTGTGTGTGTGTGTTTGTGTGTGTGTGTGTGTATTGTTTGTGTGTGTTTGAGGGTCAGAGTAAAGGCGTCTACATACATAGGTTGTGTTTGCTCCTAGAAGAACTTGGCGAAGCGACCGTCTGTGCTCGCATACTCCCTAAAGACCTTCGCTTGAAAATGAGAAAAAAGCGGCAATATTACTGTTGTTTGTCCTTCTTGAGCCACCATAGCAACAAAATAGACAGAAACCCTTCCTCCAAATAGTCTGAATTCATCTAATTTAAACCAAGAAATATGTCATTAATTTTGATGTCTTATTCGTGCAATTGTACATCTTGCTAAGATGTTTGGTGCAGTATTTCTCAGGTGGAAAAATGTGAATGAAAGGACTTCAGCTACCGAACTCCGACCTCGAGATTTGTTCTTGTGTGAACTAAAATAAATCTGCCGAAGACCAAAGCGAACCACAACGTCACCGAATTTTGACGTAATAGATATAGTAGATACGTAAACTGTTTTGACTAGGAAGCAAACTCTTTGGACTCGGAAGCGTAAGGTAAGCTTTAGGGTTGAGTGAACAAGGTTGGTAAAGGCTGGAGTTTCCCTCTCACTCACTCAAACACAGTGGCTTCAGAAAGAGGTCACACCCCTCAACTTATTCCACGTTTTGTTGTGGTACAACCTGAATTCAAAATTGAATAAACAGATGCGTTTTCTCACCCATCGACAGTGCAATGAGCACGTCCTCCTATAGCTCTTCCCATCAACCTCTTCTGCCATACGTGCTTGTGTGGCATGACTACCTGTCTGTGTGTCATGACTACCTGTCTGTATGCATGTAGTGTTTGCGTGTCATGCCTACCTATGTGTATGCATGTAGTGTTTGCGTGTCATGACACTGCAGTACGTACCACTGCTCTCAATGCAGTTCCTCTGTTCCTCTTTTATGACAAAAAAACACATAAACACAAACACTGACATGACAACACACACACACACACACACTGACATAACAACATACACACACACTGACATATCAACATACACACACACTGACATGACAATATACACACACACTGACATAACAACATACACACACACTGACATGACAACATACACACACACACACACACACACACACACACACTGACATGACAACACACACACACTGACATGACAACACACACACACTGACATGACAACACACACACACACACACTGACATGACAACATAAACACACACACACACACACTGAAATGACAACACACACACACACACTCTGACATGACAACATACACAAACACACACACTGCCATGATGACATACACACACACTAACATGACAACACACACTGACATGACACCACACACACACACTGACATGACAACACACACACACACACACACACACACACACTGACATAACAACATACACACACACTGACATGACAACACACACACACTGACATGACAACACACACACACTGACATGACAACATAAACACACACACACACTGAAATGACAACACACACACACACACTGACATGACAGCATACACACACTGACATGACGACATACACACACACTGAAATGACAACACACACTGACATGATGACATACACACACACTAACATGACAACACACAGTGACATGACAACATACACACACTGACATGACAACATACACACACACACTAACATGACAACACACAGTGACATGACAACATACACACACTGACATGACAACATACACACACTGACATGACAACATACACACACTGACATGACAACATACACACACTGACATGACAACACACAAACACACTGACATGACAACATACACACACTGACATGACAACACACACACACACTTGCATGACAACATAAACACACACACACTGACATAACAACACACAAACACACACACACACACTGACATGACAACATACACACACATTGACATGACAACATACACACACACTGACATGACAACATACACACACACTGACATGACAACATACACACACACACTGACATGACAACATACACACACACTGACATGACAACATACACACACACTGACATGACAACATACACACACACACTGACATGATAACACACACACACACACACTGACATCACACCATAGACACACACACTGACATGACAACATACACACACTGACATGACAACATACACACACATGACAACACACGAACACTGACATGACAACATACACACACACTGACATGACAACATGACAACACACGAACACTGACATGACAACATACACACACGCACAAACACAGACCGATATTCAAGCTGGCAGGATCCTATTTATCATGCATAGTGCGGTTCAACAAAAGTAGAAAGTGGAATGGCGTCATACAGTGTTTTGAGGATTACAATGTTACTCATACGGCCACATGGAGACAGCAGACACTGAGCTGTATAATTCGTTGTCAATGATAAGAATTTATAAGCCTAGTACTGGATTACAGCTTCTGCACTCCTCACAACTGAGCTAGAGAAATAACAGCTCACACTTGGAACATTTATTTTCTGTAATAATAAGTGATATTCAGACTAAATATGTTATAGTGGGAGACTGAAAGTGTAGCCTTCTATCAAGCATTTTCTGTAAGGGTAATTGTTCTGATAGCTGTACTTCTGTACAAAGTATTATATTGTCCTATGTTGTCGTCTAGTGGCGAGATAGGGTACTGTAGCTTTTAATTTGCTAACTTTCGGTTCAGAGCTATTTCCTGTCAGAACAATCCAAGCGACAACAACAGACATACAAGCTCCATTTTATCATTTTACTAGGCCTTGGTTAAAACCTTTTAAGGCTAGTGGGCAGTATTCGGAAGTTTAGATGACTGAGGTGCCCAAAGTAAAACTGCCTGTTACTCAGGCCCAGAAGCTAGGATATGCATATGCATGGTAGTATTGGATAGGAAACACTCAAAGTTTTTAAAACTGTTAAAATAATGTATGTGAGTATAACAGAACTGATTTGGCAGGCAAAACCCCGAGGACAATCCATCCAGGAATGTTTTTGTTGTTGAGGTCATTGGACTTTTCAATGCTTTTCTATGGGAAAGCCTAATTATTAGGACCCAGATTGCAGTTCCCATGGCTTCCACTAGATGTCAACAGTCTTTAGAAATTGTTTGATGTTTTCTTTTTTTTTATGAAGAAGTATTCGTATTCTATTTAAGTGTCGCTCAGAAGGACTCTAGTCTTTTGGTGTGCGTGAATGAGTGCGCTCTCTTCATTGTTTTTCTCCGGTATTGAAAACAGTTTATTCCGTCTTAAATTTTATCGATTATTTACATATTAGGGTACCTGAGGTTGAATTAGAAACATTGTTTGAAATGTTTGGACCAAGATTACAGGTAACATTTTAGATTCCTTTGTAGGCATGTTGGGCAAGTTGGGACAGGTGTATTTCTGAATCAAACTCGCCAAATAAACTGACATTTTTGGGATATAAAGAAGGACTTTATCGAACAAAACGACCATTCATTGTGTAACTGGGAACCTTGGGATTGCAAAAAGATGAAGATCTTCAAAGGTAAGCGATTTATTTTATCACTATTTCTGACTTTTGTGATGCATATGCTTGGTTGGAAAATGTTTGTGACGTGCTCCGGTGAGGGCGCGCACCTGGTTATTTATATTCGGTATTGAATTTACTATTTTCCGTCTTAAATGTTATTGTTTTTTTACATATTAGGGTACCTGAGGATTGATTAGGAACGTTGTTTGACATGTTTGGACCAAGTTTATTGGGAACGTTTGGGATTCATTTTGTATGCATTTTGAACGAGGGGAAACAGGTGGATTATTGAATGAAGCGCGCCAAATAAACTAACTTTTTTGGGATATAAAGAAGGACTTTATCGAACAAAAGGATCATTTGTTATGCAACTGGGACCCTTGTGATTGCAACCAGATGAAGATCTTCAAAGGTAAGGGATTTATTCTATCGCTATTTCTGACTTTCGCGATGCATCTGCTTGGTTGGAAAATGTTTTTAATGGTTTTGTACGCAGGGCGCTGTCCTCAGATAATCGCATGGTGTGCTTTCGCCGTAAAGACTTTTTGAAATATGACAACGCGGCTGGATTAACAAGAGGTTAAGCTTTTAAATGATGTATGACACTTGTATTTTCATGAATGTTTAATTTTTACGATTTCTGTCATTTGAATTTGGCGCTCTGCAATTTCACCAGATGTTGTCGAGGTGGGTCGCTTGAGGCACGTCTAGCCCAAAGAGGTTTTAAAGATAAGTCTGTAAGTACTTTCGAGTTTTTAGAACATGCTTTTGCTAATTCAAATTGTGTTTCTAGAATATTTATGTTTTTTACCTGTTTATTCTAGTTTGTACATTCCGATGATGCCAAACTAATTGCCCTAACTCGTCCATTCACTTAACATTGTGTGTTAGCATACTAGCTATTGTTTTTTGATGAATTTAGCTTGTTAGGTTTTTGGATGTATCTAGCTATTTTAAGTGTTCAGATATATCTTGTGACAGAGCTAAAGCATAGCTATTCCGTTATATGGACACTAAGATTGTGTGAAGTAAAATGTCATAGTTTCTGCACTATCATTTTGGCTAACGGCTTGTTTTCTTGTTGCTAACTCGTGATAGAGATGCTGTTCTTTATTTTTATCCATTTGTTTGAATGTATATAGTGACTTTTTCTCATACATTTTCTCCGTTCTGTATCTGTTACAGTTTTACAGACAAAATATATTCTACAAAAGATGATTAATGGTACCAATGCCTCCTGATTCTTTGTGGGAAGAGTGTAAGCTGTCTGCCAAGCTTTGTAGCCTACACATTGTGAGGGCAGAACAGTAACATGTAAATGAAAATGAGTTATATAGAAAGACTAAAGATATAGCATTTTTTCCCTAGATGAGCAGGGCAAGGTGAGTTTATCATAAGGGTAGCAATTAGCTAAACGTTACACAGGCCTAAAGTAAGATTGATATTGAATAATATATTTTGTGACATATAAATAATGCTGTTTGAGACACAAACACACACACACACACTTCAAAGCATGGCTTATTCAATTAGCTCATTAGCTGATTGGGGACTTCTACAATGTATCAACATGGTATGAGGAGAAATTGGATATCAAACTCAATATCAACTGATCCCTTTTGTGATCACTTTACTGACTTGCCTTCACTTACTAGCCTAAAATAATTTCCTCATTCCAGGGTTCAAGATCCTATCTTTCTAAATCTACAGTTTTTGGATTTGTTGAAGGAGATATGCATGCCGTTGAATGCAGACTCCTTGGGCATCAGTGAAATCAAGTTCTTAAGAAAGGCCCATTCAACGATTAAACTAGGTTTAATTATCAAGGCTAGGCTCAAAGCAGGCTGGAAATTGAATTGATAGTGATAGCAATTACTATGGTAACAAAAATGGAATTGCCCAGATGGGTATGGTTGTTGAAGATAAAGAACATGCAAGGATAATTGCAATGTAGAAAAACTGTAGAAATGCAGTTTAAAGATGGAATCCGTAATATGTTAAATGGCACCACTGTCGGATGCACCGGTGTACTTTATGTTTTCATTGATGAAGCAGAGCTGGGGTGTCGGCAATCGTGGTAAAAAAAAAACAGTTTTTGCGGTTTGAGGTAACTTCTTGTTGTTGTAATATCGCACATGGACATGACAGCTTCACCATTAAAACCTCTACAGGATGGGTGGGTCTCCAACGGGACGGTTGAGCTAACGTAGGCTAATGCAATTAGCATGAGGTTTGAAGTAACAAGAAAATCCCCCAGGACATAGACAAATCTGAAATTTGCAGAAAGCTTAAATTATTTTAACTGCAATTTACAGTTGGAGTGCAAACTCCAATTTACAGTAGCTATTACAGTGAAATAATACCATGCTATTGTTTGAGGAGAGTGCACAGTTATGAACTTGAAAAGTTATTAATAAACTAATTAGGAACATTTGGGCAGTCTTGATGCACAATTTTGAACAGAAATGCAATGGTTCATTGGATCAGTCTAAAACGTTGCACATACACTGCTGCCATCTATTGGTCAAAATCTAAATTGCACCTGGGCTGGAATAATACATTATGGCCTTTCTCTTGCATTTCAAAGATGATGGTACAAAAAAACCGCATGTTTTTTTCTTTGTATTATCTTTTACCAGATATAATGTGTTATATTCTACTACATCAATTTAACATTTCCACAAACTTCAGTGTGTTTCCTTTCAAATGGTATTCCAGCTTCAATACACCTACTGGGGAAACGGTGGTACCAAGTCAGTTGTACAACTAAATGCATTCAACTGAAATGTGTCTTCCTCATTTAACCCAACACCTCTGAATCAGAGAGGTGCAGGTGGCTGCCATAATTGACATCCACATCTTAGGCGCCCGGGAAAAAGTGGGTTAACTGCCTTGCGCAGGGGCAGAACGATATATTTTTACCTTATCAGCTTGGGGATTCTATCCAGCAACCTTTCGGTTACTGGCCCAACGCTCTGACCACTAGGCTACCAACTGGTGTAGTTTGTTGGATGTAATAACACCATGGAGTTGATATTCTATGTAATGTATCTGTACAACTGAGCAACTGAAATGTAAAGTGCAACCATTCTAATTCATATGAATATAAATACGTACCAGATGTTTGTGTCAATTGCTGCATGACCAATCAAATCCCTAAGCCCCAAAGGACTAGAAGCTTTGAACTGAGTGCTAAAGTCACGCACCACACACTCATCAAATGAACCATTGGACAATGGCTAGACTTTGCTGTAGTTGACTGGTTTAAGATTTGATCATGGTTGAACACATGCGTGCCCACACACACAGAGAGGGACAGCCACACACACACATGCACACGCAAGCACATACAGTACACACGCACACACAAGCACATACACACCCACACACAATAACATACACACGCACACAACTATGCAGTGTCAAAAGGCTTTACACGGACATAAACATGCTTAGTTGTTTACAGTTTTTTTAAAGTAATTTTGCTGTTTACTTGAGTAAATGGAATGGAATTGTACCTTGCCTGTGAATTCGTTTTGTACTTGGGACTGTGGCATGTCTTGTGGGGTATGTATGGGTGTCTGAGCTGAATGTTATTTGATTTGACTTTGATTTCTAATTAAAAACTAGAAGAGAAGCAGTTAATCTCTCGTCAACCCTCAACCAGGAAAGACTGACATGCATGTTGGTGATGACAGGCAAGGTGTGCTGCTCTGTTTTGAGCCAGCTCCACCTTCGTTAGGTCTTTCTTTGCTGCACTTGACCATATTACTGGACAGTAATCAAGATGAGACAAGATCAGAGCCTGAATAACTAGTACAGTTGATTTTTGTGTAAAAAACAGACATACCCTCCCCATCTTCACAACAACTTTGTGTGTGTGTTTGTGTGTGTGTGTGTGTGTGTGTGTGTGTGTGTGTGTGTGTGTGTGTGTGTGTGTGTGTGTGTGTGTGTGTGTGTGTGTGTGTGTGTGTGTGTGTGTGCGTGCGTGCGTGCGTGCGTGCGTGCGTGCGTGCGTGCGTGCGTGCGTGCGTGCGTGCGTGCGTGGGTGCGTGGGGCCCATGGCAAATTTGGATCCCTATCACCCTCAGCATGTGGCAGGTTGTCGAGTTTACTTGTCTCTTTTGGAATCAACCCAACTTCTGTGCTCCCTCTCTGTCTCTCTCCCTCTCCTTCTGCCTCTCCTCCAGTCACCTACTTGGCAGCTCAAAATATCCACCACAAATAAGCAACCCATAAGAATGCAGTCTCAAGCCTACACAAAGATTCATCAATAATGTTTGTTCTATTCAGCAAACAGTACAGACACACAAAGGCATTTGTGAGTAGAAATTGTCTTTCCCTGAAAAGTGTTCTGAATTGTTTGGATCTTCAGGGAACTTTCTATTTAGTCAGGCTGCTATGGTTTAGTCAGGCTGCTGTAGTTTAGTCAGGCTGCTGGAGTTTAGTCAGGCTGCTGGGGTTTAGTCAGGCTGCTGGAGTTTAGTCAGGCTGCTGGAGTTTAGTCAGGCTGCTGGAGTTTAGTCAGGCTGCTGGGGTTTAGTCAGGCTGCTGGAGTTTAGTCAGGCTGCTGGAGTTTAGTCAGGCTGCTGGGGTTTAGTCAGGCTGCTGGAGTTTAGTCAGGCTGCTGGGGTTTAGTCAGGCTGCTATGGTTTAGTCAGGCTGCTATGGTTTAGTCAGGCTGCTGGGGTTTAGTCAGGCTGCTGGGGTTTAGTCAGGCTGCTATGGTTTAGTCAGGCTGCTGGAGTTTAGTCAGGCTGCTGAGGTTTAGTCAGGCTGCTATGGTTTAGTCAGGCTGCTGGAGTTTAGTCAGGCTGCTGAGGTTTAGTCAGGCTGCTGGAGTTTAGTCAGGCTGCTGGAGTTTAGTCAGGCTGCTGAGGTTTAGTCAGGCTGCTGGAGTTTAGTCAGGCTGCTGGAGTTTAGTCAGGCTGCTGAGGTTTAGTCAGGCTGCTGGGGTTTAGTCAGGCTGCTGGAGTTTAGTCAGGCTGCTGAGGTTTAGTCAGGCTGCTGGAGTTTAGTCAGGCTGCTGGAGTTTAGTCAGGCTGCTGGAATTTAGTCAGGCTTCTGGAGTTTAGTCAGGCTGCTGAGGTTTAGTCAGGCTGCTGAGGTTTAGTCAGGCTGCTGGAGTTTAGTCAGGCTGCTGGAGTTTAGTCAGGCTGCTGAGGTTTAGTCAGGCTGCTGGAGTTTAGTCAGGCTGCTGGAGTTTAGTCAGGCTGCTGGAGTTTAGTCAGGCTGCTGGAGTTTAGTCACGCTGCTGGAGTTTAGTCAGGCTGCTGAGGTTTAGTCAGGCTGCTGGAGTTTAGTCAGGCTGCTGAGGTTTAGTCAGGCTGCTGGAGTTTAGTCAGGCTGCTGAGGTTTAGTCAGGCTGCTGGAGTTTAGTCAGGCTGCTGGAGTTTAGTCAGGCTGCTGAGGTTTAGTCAGGCTGCTGGAGTTTAGTCAGGCTGCTGGAGTTTAGTCAGGCTGCTGGAGTTTAGTCAGGCTGCTGGGGTTTAGTCAGGCTGCTGGAGTTTAGTCAGGCTGCTGGAATTTAGTCAGGCTTCTGGAGTTTAGTCAGGCTGCTATGGTTTAGTCAGGCTGCTGGAATTTAGTCAGGCTGCTGGAGTTTAGTCAGGCTGCTGGGGTTTAGTCAGGCTGCTGGAGTTTAGTCAGGCTGCTGGAATTTAGTCAGGCTTCTGGAGTTTAGTCAGGCTGCTGAGGTTTAGTCAGGCTGCTGAGGTTTAGTCAGGCTGCTGGAGTTTAGTCAGGCTGCTGGAGTTTAGTCAGGCTGCTGAGGTTTAGTCAGGCTGCTGGAGTTTAGACAGGCTGCTGGAG
This sequence comes from Salvelinus namaycush, assembly GCF_016432855.1. Lineage (NCBI taxonomy): Eukaryota > Metazoa > Chordata > Actinopteri > Salmoniformes > Salmonidae > Salvelinus > Salvelinus namaycush. The sequence goes on from NC_052338.1 coordinate 29,754,778, forward strand.
TTTAGTCAGGCTGCTGAGGTTTAGTCAGGCTGCTGGAGTTTAGACAGGCTGCTGGAGTTTAGTCAGGCTGCTGAGGTTTAGTCAGGCTGCTGAGGTTTAGTCAGGCTGCTGGAGTTTAGTCAGGCTGCTGAGGTTTAGTCAGGCTGCTGAGGTTTAGTCAGGCTGCTGGAGTTTAGTCAGGCTGCTGGGGTTTAGTCAGGCTGCTGGAGTTTAGTCAGGCTGCTGGGGTTTAGTCAGGCTGCTGGAGTTTAGTCAGGCTGCTGGAGTTTAGTCAGGCTGCTGGAGTTTAGTCAGGCTGCTGGAGTTTAGTCAGGCTGCTGGAGTTTAGTCAGGCTGCTGGGCTGTTTCACTCAGGGCCATATAGGTACCAGTATTGTTTAATTATAAACATAAGTAAACGACGGTTGCAATTAATGTAGGCAATTTGATGAATGCGTTATATGTGTTTATGTTTACAGTGTTTGAACCGTTTTTATGGCACAATATCAAGCCTTTGTTATTATTGGCTGGCTAATAATGATGCTATCTGGAAACAAATGCCTCTGCCACAGCTTGCTCAATAGAACAACATGAATAAATGGTATGAAATCCAATAATGTAAGTCTTACGTGCTAATTACGCTTAGTGATCTTATCAATATTGTTTTCTATGAGACTATTTGCTTATTGCAAGTTTTACAGAACATAACAATTCTGAAATAATTATTTCCTCACTATGAAAAACAAACAAACACTTTTAAGCTCATAAATTAGGAAAAATTATATGTGTCAATAACTGTAAGCGAAAAACTCTCTTTTGATCTAATTTTCTCCCTTTTCAACAACCTTCAATTAATAACAATTAGCATAACACTTAACTCAGACTCCTTCAATAGATTTCCATCAATGGCTCCTGTCAGAATCCTAAGGTTGAGACTATCAATGATCATCCGAGAACAATGGATATGATTAAATAGAATAAATGGGATCTCAATTAAGCACATAAAAATTCTTAACATATTGTACGGGACTTAGCACATCATAAGAAACTGATAAGGTTGTACACAATTGTGCACAGTTTTCGGGGACCGTTTTGGCCCATGAGCACTATTTTCAAAACTACTGATTGAAATTGTACAATACCTTTCTAACATCACTTTAAAGGGTGTTTTAACTATAAATCACCTCTTATTTCATATTAAGCAGACCATGTATGTCAGTATCCTAAATGGCACACTATTCTCAATGTAGTGCACTACTTTTTACCTATTCCTTATAGGTTCAAAAGTAGTGCACTACGATGGGGATAGGTTGCAATTTTGGGTTTCAACCAATGAGGGGAGGTGGTTAGTATTAGAGGTCGACCGATTATGATTTTTCAACACTGATACCGATTATTGGAGGACCAAAAAAGCCGATACAGATTAAAAGCCGATTTTTATATACAGTGGGGAGAACAAGTATTTGATACACTGCCGATTTTGCAGGTTTTCCTACTTACAAAGCATGTAGAGGTCTGTAATTTTTATCATAGGTACACTCAACTGTGAGAGACAGAATCTAAAACAAAAATCCAGAAAATCACATTGTATGATTTTTAAGTAATTAATTTGCATTTTATTGCATGACATAAGTATTTGATCACCTACCAACCAGTAAGAATTCCGGCTCTTACAGACCTGTTAGTTTTTCTTTAAGAAGCCCTCCTGTTCTCCACTCATTACCTGTATTAACTGCACCTGTTTGAACTCGTTACCTGTATACAAGACACCTGTCCACACACTCAATCAAACAGACTCCAACCTCTCCACAATGGCATTGACCAGAAAGCTGTTTAAGGACATCAGGGATAAAATTGTAGACCTGCACAAGGCTGGGATGGGCTACAGGACAATAGCTTGGTGAGAAGGCAACAACTGTTGGCGCAATTATTAGAAAATGGAAGAAGTTCAAGATGACGGTCAATCACCCTCGGTCTGGGGCTCCATGCAAGATCTCACCTTGTGGGGCATCAATGATCATGAGGAAGGTGAGGGATCAGCCCAGAACAAATTAATTGCTTAAAAATCATACAATGTGATTTTCTGGATTTTTGTTTTAGATTCCGTCTCTCACAGTTGAAGTGTACCTATGATAACAATGACAGACCTCTACATGCTTTGTAAGTAGGAAAACCTGCAAAATCGTCAGTGTATCAAATACTTGTTCTCCCCACTGTATATATATATTTGTAATAATGGCAATTACAACAATACTGAATGAACACTTATTTTAACTTAATATAATACATCAATAAAATCTATTTAGTCTCAAATAAATAATGACACATGTTCAATTTGGTTTAAATAATGCGCAAACAAAGTATTGGAGAAGAAAGTAAAAGTGCAGTATGTGCCATGTAAAAAAGTTAACGTTTAACCTCTAATTCCTCCCAAACCCGGATCCGGGAGCACCCCCATCAGTAAAAAAGCTGACTAGCATAGCCTAGCATAGCGTCACAAGTAAATACTAGCATCTAAATATCATTAAATCACAAGTCCAAGACACCAGATGAAAGATACGCATCTTGTGAATCCAGCAATCATTTCTGATTTTTAAAAAGTTTTACAGGGAAGACACAATATGTAAATCTATTAGCTAACCACGTTAGCAAAAGACACCACTTTTTTTACTCCACCAGTTTTTTACTCCATCAGTAGCTATCACAAATTCGACCAAATAAAGATATAAATAGCCACTAACCAAGAAACAACTTCATCAGATGACAGTCTGATAACATATTTATTGTATAGCATATGTTTTGTTAGAAAAATGTGCATATTTCAGGTATATATCATAAAACATTTCTTAAAAATACACAGCGTACAGCAAATGAAAGACACAGATCTTGTGAATCCAGACAATATTTCAGATTGTCTAAGTGTTTTACAGCGAAAACACAATATAGCATTATATTAGCTTACCACAATAGCAAACATCACAACAGCATTGATTCAAGCCAAAAATAGCGATAACGTATAAACCACCAAAATATATTACTTTTTTCACTAACCTTCTCAGAATTCTTCAGATGACAGTCCTATAACATCATATTACACAATGCATATAGAGTTTGTTCGAAAATGTGCATATTTAGTGGCACAAATCGTGGTTATACAATGAGAAGTTGCCAAGCTGCCCAGAAAATGTCGGGAGAAATCTTTGGAGAGGCACCTATTCTAATCAATAAATAATCATAAACTTGACTAAAAAATACAGGTTGGACAGCAAATGAAAGACAAATTAGTTCTTAATGCAATCGCTGTGTTAGATTTTTAAAATTAACGTTACTGCGCAATACAGCGTGTGCTAAAGCGAGACCGCACCACAATTCATGGCGGAATTATTATTTGACATTTGTCAACATAAGTACAAATTAACAGCATAAAGACTGCTTACTATTTGCTGAGCTTCCATCAGAATCTTGGGCAAGGTGTCCTTTCTCCAGAACAATCGTCTTTTGGTTGAAAGATGTCCTCTTGTCCTGTCGAAATAGCCGCTAACGTTAGCTATGTGCCGGTAAGGTGTCCAACTGGTGATAGCGCGTCACAAAGAAATCCCAGAAAATCGCAATAAACTGATATAAACTGCTATAAGTCGGTTTAAATTAACTACCTTATGATGTCTGTAACAACTATAACGAATAAAAACATGACCGGAGATATAGAACTGCTAAAACGAAAGCTTTGCAGGACGCCATTGTGATGTCCCTGCTGCGCCAGGCGCCCCGTTGAAAAGAACGGTACTTCCGTTCCACGGTCTTATATAGGGCCCCAGATGGTGCAATCCACTCCATTCAAATTCTCACCGCTTACTGACATCTAGAGGAAGGCGTATGCAGTGCATGTAGCCCCATAGCTTGCATGGGGACTTATAAACTGACCCCAGAACAGGGACCTCGATTTCAGAAATCTCACTTCCTGACAGGAAATGTGCTGCAGAATGAGTTCTGTTTCACTCAGAGAAATAATTCAAACGGTTTTAGAAACTAGAGAGTGTTTTCTATCCAATAGTAATAATAATATGCATATTGTACGAGCAAGAATTGAGTACGAGGCAGTTTAATTTGGGCACGAAATTATTACAAAGTGCAAATAGCACCCCCTATTGCCAAGAGGTTTTAAGTTCCTTGCTCAGAACATATGAAAGCTGGTGGTTCCTTTTAACATGAGTCTTCAATATTCCCAGGTAAGAAGTTTTAGGCTGTAGATATTATAGGACTATTTCTCTCTATACCATTTGTATTTCATATACCTTTGACTATTGGGTGTTTTTATAGGCACTATAGTATTGCCAGCCTAATCTCAGGAGTTGATGGGCTTGAAGTCATAAACAGCGCAATGCTTGAAGCACAGCGAAGAGCTGCTGGCAAATGCAGGAAAGTGCTGTTTGAATGAATGCTTACGAGCCTGCTGCTGCCTACCACCGCTCAGTCAGACTGCTCTATCAAATCATAGACTTAATTATAATATAATAACACACAGAAATACGAGCCTTAGGTCATTAATATGGTCAAATCCGGAAACTATAATTTAGAAAACAAATCGTTTATTCTTTCAGTGAAATATGGAACCGTTCCGTATTTAATCTAACGGGGTGGCATCCAAGTCTAAATATTGCTGTTACATTGCACAACCTTCAATGTTATGTCATAATTATGTAAAATTCTGGCAAATTAATTACGGTCTTTGTTAGGAAGAAATGGTCTTCACACAGTTCGCAACGAGCCAGGCAGCCCAAACTGCTGCATATACCCTGACTCTGCTTGCACAGAACGCAAGAGAAGTGACAATTTCCCTAGTTAAAAGAAATTCATGTTAGCAGGCAATATTAACTAAATATGCAGGTATAAAAATATATACTTGTGTATTGATTTTATGAAAGGCATTGATGTTTATTTTTAGGTACATATTGGTGCAACGACAGTGCTTTTTTCGCGAATGCGCTTGTTAAATCACCCGTTTGGCGAAGTAGGCTATGATTCAATGATAAATTAACAGGCACCGCATCGATTATATGCAACGCAGGACAAGCTAGATAAACTAGTAATATCATCAACCATGTGTAGTTAACTAGTGATTATGTTAAGATTGATTGTTTTTTATAAGATACGTTTAATGCTAGCTAGCACCTTACCTTGGCTCCTTGCTGCACTCGCGGAACAGGTAGTCAGCCTGCCACGCAGTCTCCTCGTGGAGTGCAATGTAATCGGCCATAATCGGTGTCCAAAAATTCCGATTATCAATTGTTATGAAAACTTGAAATCGGCCCTAATTAACCTGCCATTCCGATGAATCGGTCGACCTCTAGTTAGTATAGAGAACAGTACTCAACAGCACTGATGATGTGCACAACGACATGTTCTAAAATAATGTTACATTTTAATATTTAAACGTCTGGTCTTCTTTATAACTACACCTGTTTCCTACTTCCATTCAATCCGTTTTATAGCAACACTTTTTATGAACATTTTGATGATTTGTTCATAAATAAAATACTTGGGACTTGATGAAAGCAGGTTCATTGTAACAGCAATAGAACGCATACGTACATGTCAGAATGTACAGCTTCTTCTAGAGCAGCCTTGAGAGTGCCTTTCATAAAACTGTTCGTCAACATTGATCAGCATTAGTTTGGTGGAGAAAACACACTCCCACACACACTAGCTGCTTAGAAACAGACTATATTTGAGCTAAAGTCTTGGTATACCCTGGTGAAGAGCTGCTTTACGTACCTCCCACACTGCTGTGTCACCACAGGCTAAATGTCAAACACACATTAACCTGTTGAGGACAGAGGGCGCTGTTTTCACTTTGGGGGAAAATCGTGCCCAATTTAAACGGCCTCGTACTCAATTCTTGCTTGTACAATATGCATATTATTATTACTATTGGATAGAAAACACTCTCTAGTTTCTAAAACCGTTTGAATTATATCTGTGAGTAAAACAGAACTCATTTTGCAGCAAACTTCCTGACAGGAAGTGGAAAATCTGAAATCGATGCTCTGTTCTAGGGCCTGCCTATAAATGTCCTTGATATTTATTAATATACATGCACTTCATACGTCTTCCACTAGATGTCGACAGGCAGTGAGAGAAGAAATGGAGTGTATAACTTGATCTGGGGTCGAATAAAAGCTCTTGGCATGACGTGTCACCAGTTTCCTGTTTTCTGGAGCGCGCGAGAAGGGACCTGGTATTGCCTTCTGAAAAGCTGTCGTTATAGACGACTAATATCTCCGGCTTTGATTTTATTTGATAAATGTGACAATATCATCGTAAAGTATGTTTTTTCAATATAGTTTTATTAGATTATTGAAATTTATTCGGGACATTAGGCGTGTTGCGTTGTGTGCCTTTGTTCAGGAAGGAGAGCTTCGCGCTACTTTGCTAGCTTTCCGTGCTAATTGACTGGAGAAGAGGACATTCTAAAACCAAACAACGATTGTTCTGGACAAAGGACCCCTTGTACATCTTCTGATGGAAGATCATCAAAAGCAGGACCCATTTTATGATGCTATTTCATATATCTGTCGAACATGTGAAATAGTAGTTTGCGCCCAGATTTTGGGCACTCTCTCGCTATAACTAAGCTGGATGTCGTAATGAAGTTATTTTTAGAATTCTAACACGGCGATTGCATTAAGAACTAGTGTATCTATCATTTCCTATACAACATGTATTTTTTAGTAACGTTTATGAATAGTTATTTGGTCAGAATAGTTGAGTGTCATAAAAATATCCGCACATTCTGGGTAAAAGGAAGCTACGTTAGCACAATGTATAACCACTGATTTCAGCTCTAAATATGCACATTTTCGAACAAAACATAAGTGTATGTATAACCTGATGTTATAGGACTGTCATCTGATGAAGGTTTATGAAGGTTAGTGAAAATGTATATATTTTGCTGGTTTATTCGCTATCGCTAACGTGCCTATTGCTATCGCTAACGTGCCTTGATGAATGAATGCGGTAGTGTGGTAGGCTATTGTAGTAAGCTAATATAATGCTATATTGTGTTTTCGCTGTAAAACACTTAAAAAATCGGAAATATTGGCTGGATTCACAAGATGTTTGTCTTTAATTTGCTGTACACCATCGATTTTTCAGAAATGTTTTATGATGAGTATTTAGGTATTTGACGTTGGTGTCTGTAATTACTCTGGCTGCTTCGGTGCTATTTCTGACGGTAGCTGTGATGGTAGCTGCAATGTAAAACTGATTTATACCTCAAATATGCACATTTTTCGAACAAAACATAGATTTATTGTATAACATGTTATAAGACTGTCATCTGATGAAGTTGTTTCTTGGTTAGTTTGGTTGGTTCTTGGTTAGTTAGGTTGGCTTTGTGCATGCTACCTGTGCTGTGAAAAATGTCTGTCCTTTTTTGTATTTGGTGGTGAGCTAACATAAATATATGTGGTTTTCGCTGTAAAACATTTTAAAAATCGGACATGTTGACTGGATTCACAAGATGTGTATCTTTCATTTGCTGTATTGGACTTGTTAATGTGTGAAAGTTAAATATTTCTCAAAAATATTTTTTGAATTTCGCGCTCTGCTTTTTCAGTGGAATGTGGGAGGAGTTCCGCTAGCGGAACCCCGGTGCCAGACAGGTTAACTCCTGTAACACAGCATGCAGAAACATGTCCTCAGAAAGCATTAATACTGGACACACACACACACACACACGCACACATGGTTAGGCATGCACGTGGAGCATATATACACACACACAAGTACACGATATGCACACACACAGACAAACACAAGAACATACACACACACAGACATGTACATGCATGCTTTGTAAGACCCTTGCATGACCCTTCCCTCCTCTTCTCCTATATTGTCTATTACCATTATTGTTATTATCATAATTATTGATATTATTGTTATTGCTATTATTATTATGAACACACTCACACGCGCGCGCACACACACACACACACACACACACACACACACACACACACACACACACACACACACACACACACACACACACACACACACACACACATGGTTAGGCATGCACGTGGTGCATATATACACACACAAGTACACGATATGCACACACACAGACAAACACAAGAACATACACACACACAGACATGTACATGCATGCTTTGTAAGACCCTTGCATGACCCTTCCCTCCTCTTCTCCTATATTCTCTATTACCATTATTATTATTGTTATTGTTGTTATCATAATTATTGATATTATTGTTATTGCTATTACTATTATTGTTATTATTGTTAACATTATTTGTCCCCCCCGGCGCTTCAGGGCGCCAGGCTGCCCTGCATCACGCACTCCTATCATCCATTACGCACACCTGCCTTCCCTCGTCACACGCATCAGCGATATTGGACTCACCTTGACTCACTCATCACCTGTTATTACCTCCCCAATATTTGTAATTTCCCCACTCTGTTCCCCACTGCTGGACTCACCTTGACTCACTCATCACCTGTTATTACTTCCCCTATATTTGTCAGTTCCCCTGCTCTGTTCCCCACTGCTGGACTCACCTTGACTCACTCATCACCTGTTTATTTCCTCCCCTATATGTGTCAGTTCCCCAGCTCTGTTCCCCACTGCTGGACTCACCTTGACTCACTCATCACCTGTTTATTTCCTCCCCTATATGTGTCAGTTCCCCAGCTCTGTTCCCCACTGCTGCATTGATTGTCTTTTCTTTGTGTTACCTGTTTGCTGACGATGTTCCTGTCTCGTTCCATGTCCGTTATTTCTTAAATGTTTTACTCCCCATACCTGCTTCGTCTCTCCAGCGTCATTCCATGTGACACTATTACTATTATTATTATTATTATTATTATTGTGTGTGTGTGGATGTCCTTTCTCACTGTGAGTTGGTCCCCTTCCCCCCCTTGCCAATCATCACACACATACACACATTTCGTCTCACTTGTAGTAGTTGTCCATAACTACAGAGCTTTCTGAAAGTATTCATACCCCTTGACTTATTCCAAATTTTGTTGTGTTACTGCCTGAATAAAAAATAAAAAATAAAATAAAATTCTCCAAATGTATGAAAATAAATACAGAAATATCTCATTTACGTAAATATTCAAACCCCTGAGTCAATACTTTGTAGAACTACCTTTGGCAGTGATTACAGCTGTGAGTCTTTCTGGGAAAGCTTTCAAGAGCTTTCCACACAACGATTGTGCAAAATTTGGCCATTATTCTCTTCAAAATTCTTCAAGCTGTCAAATTGGTTGTTGATCATTGCTAGATAACCATTTTCAGGTATTTTTTTCAAATAGATTTAATTCCAAACTATAACTCGTCCATTAGGGAACATTCAATGTCTTCTTGGTAAGCTACTCCACTGTTGATTTGGCCTTGTGTTTTAGGTTACTGTCCTTCTGAAAGGTGAATTAAACTCCCGGTGCCTGGTGGATAGCAGACTGAACCAGGTTTTCCTCTAAGATTTTTCCTCGAGTAAACATGCTGAAAACATAATTCCACTTTGACATTATCGGGTGTTGTGTGTAGGATAGTGAAAAAATATCGACATTTGATCAATTTTAAATTCAGGCTGTAACATAATAAAACGTGGAAAAAGTCAAGGGGGTGTGAATGATTTCTGAGGGCACTGTATATCTTACCAAAATCCGTGCTTGCAAAGAATATCTATATGCTGATCAGGGAAGCCCCCCTTCTGTTATAGGCAGAAGCCTGTGACATGACAAACCAATCATCAGGACTCATCTCTCGGCATGTCCAGCCCCTCCATTATCTCATCCGATCATGGCTAGCCAGAAAGGATCCTGTTTTTCTCCTTGGCTAAACTAGGCTTGTAATTAAAAACATTTATTCATATTGATAGATCACATACAAGTTTGTAATTAAGGCACATGAAGGTTCACAACAACAAAAAATAATAATAATTTAACAGCACGCCTGTGAATTAGGAACTATCGTCAAACGCCCAGCTTGAAGAATGTAGACACATATTTGCACAGATTATTTTTAGTCCATCTTGTAACAACAACCGAATAAACATGTATCTTTAAGTGACATTTGCATAAAATTGGGATTTAAAATAATGTTCCAAGGTCAAATAAATGCCCCCAATGCAAATCATTGTATATGGAATAATGTACATATTGCCTGAGAGCAAGAACTATTCTGGGTGCCACAGTAAAAGTATTGTACGGAATACTCAGTAGGGTCTGTAAAATGTATATATGGTGTCATTTCTTGAGGCTCTGAATAATATGAAGTGTGGTTGGCCTTGTACCCCACCCATTCCATTGGCGGCCACAATGTGAATCATTGAATACATAATCATAACATGCTCTTACTGTGCTACAGAAGACCTAACCAAACAACATTGCAGGGCATTCTCACTGAATTAAAGGAAAACTACACTCAAAAATCAACATTTCTTAAATATTTTCCCAGACCTCAAAAGTCATACTCTGATGTGATTTAAGCATTGTTATGAACACAGAAAATCAAATGTTGTTTTTCTATAAAAAAAAAATTAAGTGCGAAAATGGGAAAAACAGAAAACAAATGGGAAAACTGAAACCTGGAAAAACAACACAGAGAAAATTAATTAAAACAGAAGTAGGTAAAAATACAAATTTATTTAAAATGCCCTACTAATGTTTTTTTGCTCTGCATTTTGGGGAAGGTTAAAGGTCAGTTCCAATATTGACTATGCACGCAAGAGGGAAAGAGTGTGTTGTTATATATAATGTTATATATATACAATTTACCAGACGTTTATCATTTCAATGCTCTACCAAGATACATGACAAGGTTATAAATGCTTTGTGAAGCCTCAATTTAATATGATTTAGAAGGCCTTTATTAAACAGTGCTTATGCCACCGTTTATAAAGCACAGGTTTGTGTCACATTTGACATAGTGGGTTATGTCACATTTGACTTTGGTGATTATGTCACACAGTCATGCCACATTTATGAACTCTTTTTGGAAGTATGACATACAGTTATAGATAATTTTTTATATATTTATGTAGTGTTTATGAAGGCTTTATGAAGGCCTTATAAGCTGAACTTCATTTAAAGCGGGACCCATTTTTCTTACTTAACCAAATTATGTTCCCTAAAATCATTCTCTTCACACTTAATACGACCCCAATCAGAAAATATATCACTTGATGATGTTACTTATAAAAGTTTGTCACCCTGCTATTCCAATTAAAACCCCAATCAGCACTTTCTCACTTTTGTTCTCTCCTTGTCAAAGTTGCCTGCCTGCCAAACTCTTTTTGGTGTATTGTTGAGTAAAATTAGCATAAAAATAATGACCCCATAAGGGCCGAGCTGTGGCTTTCAAAGCTTCCACTAATTACCTCTTGGTGGGTACAGTGGTGTGATATGCATCGTAGACAACAACTTCACACACACATGCTTATAGAGGGACTTGCACACACACACCTACACACACACACACACAAACACACGCACACACACACACACACACACACACACACACACACACACACACACACACACACACATAAAAATGAGAAAGTGCATACGCACACATGCACTTACCACGGATAGATACACACACTGGCATGGATTAGAGAACCAAGAGATCCCTCACCTCAGTTGTTTGTGTCTGATGAGTGCGCTGACAAGTTTTCAGCTTGTACTCTCAGAGGCTCTCCATTTCACTAGTGAGAGCGTGTCATCACTTTCTAGATCTATATTTGGAAGTCTTTGTAATGGGTAATACCATAGAGGTAGGCTGCTTTGTTTGCCTCGCTGCTTACGTAATACAAACCTGGTGAGAAGGAAGCTCTGACTAGAATATTTTCTTAAACTGTAGGTTTGGTTTAATCTTGCCCAAATTTGATTCACAATTGTGTGGCGATAAAGTTTCCTAATAACCCATCTCAATACTGCATTTTGTTGGCCACAGGAAGTAGACCACAATAATTATAAGGCATATTATAAAATGGGTCGTTTGGAATCCTGGATGCTGATTGGATTTTAGCTGTCAGTTATTCACGCTAATCCACAGAAAATTATGTGAAAAGTTTCATTTGATTTATCACTGCCATTGACTGTCCCACAGCCCAGCCAGGCATTCATAAACTTTATCTAAACATAAAATATATATATATATTATTTCCCCTTGCTGCTAGCCTAGCATTTTGTTTTGCATCAGCAGGGATTTGTATTAACCTTGCATTTAGGGATTTCTGTCTAGCAACAATGCTAATAGAACTATCGACTGTTTTTTTTCGGACTAAATTGTCTGGTTGAAGAATTAAATACAATTAATGTACACTTTAAAATCAAATGTTTAATTGATTACATGTGAAAGTTTTTTTTTTATGGATGTTGGTTAGAATTTTACAAAAGCAATAAGGCTCTCAAATCATTTAATTATTGTGAATAACACAACTTCATGACTAAGAACAACAGTTAGCTATGAGTTTCACGAGATTCTTTGGGTTGTCATGCCTTATTGTTTAAATGTTTCTTTGCTCTTTAGTCCCAAACTGGGTAAAATAAAAGTTTTTCTAATACAATAGTTCATGGTCCATCTGACTTACTGTCTTGTTCTCCTCTAAACAAGTACAACAATCTTTCCAGCCACAGATCAGTCTTACTGTCTTGTTCCAGCCACAGATCAGTCTTACTGTCTTGTTCCAGCCACAGATCAGTCTTACTGTCTTGTTCCAGCCACAGAACAGTCTTATTGTCTTGTTCCAGCCACAGATCAATCTTACTGTCTTGTTCCAGCCACAGAACAGTCTTATTGTCTTGTTCCAGGCACAGACCAGTCTTATTGTCTTGTTCCAGGCACAGACCAGTCTTGTTCCAGGCACAGACCAGTCTTATTGTCTTGTTCCAGGCACAGACCAGTCTTATTGTCTTGTTCCAGGCACAGACCAGTCTTATTGTCTTGTTCCAGGCACAGACCAGTCTTATTGTCTTGTTCCAGCCACAGAACAGTCTTATTGTCTTGTTCCAGCCACAGAACAGTCTTACTGTCTTGTTCCAGCCACAGAACATCTTACTGTCTTGTTCTCCTCTAAACGTGTAAAACAGTGTTTCCAGCTACAGAACATAGCCATAATAGTCTATTTAAATCACTTTGAACTATTTATTCTATCTGGCCTTTAGAATGTGTCCCCAAACAACTCCATTAGTCCATTAATCACTACTCTTGCAAATTCTGCTGTTTGTTTCCAAACACACATTTGTAACGGGTAATTTGCCTAATCGTCCGGAAACAATCTATGTCCAATCCCATAGGAAGCTTTGACCCTAGTCTCTGCTGTAGACTTCCTGTAATGGCCTGTTTTCCAAATGAAACACATCATTATCCATTCAGCGCTTCCCTCTCCTCCATCCCTCTCTCCCTTCTTCCCTCACTCGCTGCACACCACCCCTAAAACTCTTCCTCAGTCGCTCTTTCCCTTGCTTGACGCACACCGCGAAAGTATAACTCCCGTTCTCCTGCCCTCCCTCCATATATCCTTTTCCTTCTTCCCTCACTTCCATCATTCCTTCTTACTCCAAACCCCCACCATCGTTCTCTCCTTTTATTTTTTCTCTCCTCTCTCATCCCTCCATCCACCACCACATTACATTTGCAAATAATCACATGATCACAAAGACACGCGGTAATAAACAGAGAGTGTGTATTCTAATGAGCTGACGCATAAACAATGGCATTCTTATTTTTTTAACCTCTAATTCCTCCCAAACCCGGATCCGGGAGCACCCCCATCAGTAAAAAAGCTGACTAGCATAGCCTAGCATAGCGTCACAAGTAAATACTAGCATCTAAATATCATTAAATCACAAGTCCAAGACACCAGATGAAAGATACACTTCTTGTGAATCCAGCCATCATTTCTGATTTTTAAAATGTTTTACAGGGAAGACACAATATGTAAATCTATTAGCTAACCACGTTAGCAAAAGACACCACTTTTCTTACTCCACCATTTTTTTACTGCATCAGTAGCTATCACAAATTCGACCAAATAAAGATATAAATAGCCACTAACCAAGAAACAACTTTATCAGATGACAGTCTGATAACATATTTATTGTATAGCATATGTTTTGTTAGAAAAATGTGCATATTTCAGGTATAAATCATAGTTTACCATTGCAGCCACCATCACAACTCTCCCCAAAGCGACTAGAATAACTACAGAGAGCAACGTGTATTACCTAATTACTCATCATAAAACATTTCTTAAAAATACACAGCGTACAGCAATTGAAAGACACAGATCTTGTGAATCCAGACAATTTTTCAGATTTTCTAAGTGTTTTACAGCGAAAACACAATATAGCGTTATATTAGCATACCACAATAGCATACATTGATTCAAGGCAAAAATAGCGATAACGTATAAACCACCAAAATATATTAATTTTTTCACTAACCTTCTCAGAATTCTTCAGATGACAGTCCTATAACATCATATTACACAATGCATATAGAGTTTGTTCGAAAATGTGCATATTTAGCGGCACAAATCGTGGTTATACAATGTGATTAGTGGCCAAAAATTCAAGCAATCTGTCCGGCGCCATCTTGGAGAGGCACCTAATCTAATCGAAAACTATTCATAAACTTGACTAAAAAATACAAGTTGGACAGCAAATGAAAGATAAATTAGTTCTTAATGCAATCGCTGTGTTAGATTTTTTAAATTAACCTTACTGCGCAATACAGCGTGCGCCAAAGCGAGACCGCACCATAATTCATGGCGGAATTATTATTTGACATTTGTCAACATAAGTACGAATTAACAGCATAAAGACTGCTTACTATTAGCTGAGCTTCCATCAGAATCTTGGGCAAGGTGTCCTTTCTCCAGAACAATCGTCTTTGGATTGAAAGATGTCCTCTTGTCCGGTCGAAATAGCAGCTAACGATAGCCACCAACTGGAGAGGTGTCCACCTCGTGAAAGCGCATGACAAAGAAATCCCAGAAAATCGCAATAAACTGCTATAAACTGCTATAAGTCGGTTTAAATTAACTACCTTATGATGTCTTTAACACCTATAACGAATAAAAACATGACCGGAGATATAGAACTACTAAAACGAAAGCGTTTGCAGGACGCCATTGTGATGTCTTCATGCGTCAGGCGCACTGTTGAAAAGGACGGTCCTTCCGTTCCACGGTCTTATATAAGGTCCCAGATTGCGCAATCGACTCCATTCAAATTCTCACCGCTTACTGACATCTAGAGGAAGGCGTATGCAGTGCATGTAGCCCCATAGCTTGCATGGGGACTTATAAACTGACCCTAGAACAGGGACCTCGATTTCTGAAATCTCACTCCCTGACAGGAAATGTGCTGCAGAATGAGTTCTGTTTCACTCAGAGAAATAATTCAAACGGTTTTAGAAACTAGAGAGTGTTTTCTATCCAATAGTAATAATAATATGCATATTGTACGAGCAAGAATTGAGTACGAGGCAGTTTAATTTGGGAACTCATTTTTCCAAGATCGAAATAGCACCCCCCATAGGCTCAAGAGGTTTTAATGAAGATCTGTCACCACAGTGAAAGCCTCAGAAGCCGCATATGTGTCATTTGTTAAACTCCCTGTAATTTGGCCCCGACGGCCCCAGAGGGGCCTAGATGGCATAATTGAGCACAAAATAAATAAATAATTAATACAATGCATTAAAAAGTTTATTGGGTGAATAAACAAAAAGCTTTTTAAAAGTACTGAATTAGTTTGAGCTTGTGTGTTTAGAGGGAAACTGCAGGGTTGTCTGGTTGAGTGGGTGGATAGTGCCACTGTATTGTGCCACTGTATTGTGCCACTGTATTATTGTGACATGGTGTCAATGGCTTTTCCCTGAATAAATAAAGAATAATAAATTAAACACTACACAGACAGAGGCAATAAGTAACACGTTAAAGCAAAGTTCCTGGTAATCCATACAATAGAGGCATTATGGGGATTCACTTGGGCATTATCATGGGGATTCACTTAGAGTTTGTATGTGGCTCCTGAAGTTTATCTCATTTAATACCTGGATTATGTAAAGAAATGTGGGCGGGTAGGTGAGTGAGCGTCCGGGCCGGCAGGCATTTGAGCTCCTAGAGTGTGCGGCTCTCCTTTCTTTTCAAGTTTTCTACTCCGCTACCCAGAACCTCGCCTAAATAGGTGTGCGTGTCTTTTTCTTCTAGACTATTTGAGGACAGCCCACCAGGTCTCGCGGACCCATGTCGCACCTGCTCCCATGGTGCTTCACCTCAGTAGCTGGACAGGTCAGCGCTCACGGCCCAGGGAGGAAAAGAGAGAATAGAGAGATTAAAAATAGGGCACGGACCATACCAATATTTCCAGGGCAAAAATGAAAACATGAAGCAGATCTTACTATTTTGTCCTTTTAAACCTGCTGTATGTAAAATAGTGTGTGCTATAGCTTGGAAAATAAATAAATGGGAATCTGGAGGACAACACAATGATGTTTGGTACCAGCATTAGGGCTTTTTTCCTAAAGAAGTTTAATGCGGTTTGTGTTTTGTTTCCTTGCCTCAATGAGTATCCCGGTCCAAATAAACAAGACAACAGACACCAAAATCACATGAATGAATGACACCAGTCCTGCCACAGCATAGCTGATGTGTGCTCTTTAATGCATTGAGGGATACTTTAATGCAGAAATGGATTGGATTGAACTCTTATGGTCTGGTTCAGGGCTCTAAATTTGGGAGCACCAGTGCACCTAAAGAATAAATCACCTTGATAAACTGTTGTAATGATTAAGCTTCGCTGTATCGTTGTTGCCAAGTGCCCCCCAAAAATGATGTGATTTGTTAGCATCATGTTTGCACCATCAACAGATTTTTCACCTAGTCAGCACGGGGATTCGAAACACGGGGATTGGACATATCTGATATTGGCAGAAAGCTTAAATTGTTGTTAATCTAACTGCACTGTCCAATTTACAGTAGCTATTACAGTTAAAGATTACCATGCTACTGTTTGAGGAGAGTGCACAATTTTTAACATAAAAAGTTATTAATAAACAAATTAGGCATATTTGGGCAGTCTTGATACAACATTTTTAACTGAAATGCAATGTTTCATTTAATCAGTCTAAAACTTTGCACATACATTGCTGCCATCTAGCGGCCAAAATGTATATTGCACCTGGGCTGGAATAATACATTACGGCCTTTCTCTTGCATTTCAAAGATGATGGTACAAAAAATAAAGAAATACATAGCTGTATCAAAATGACCAGTGTGAACTCTCAGTATGCGAGAGAGAGAGAGAGAGAGAGACAGAGAGAGAGAGAGCTGGAGAGAGAGAGACAGAGACAGAGACATAGAGATAGAGAGTGAGAGACAGAGAGAGAGTTAGACGTCAATAATGGTATGCAAACAGCCTTGTGCAGTGGGTAGAGCTGAGCAGCAGACACAGAGAGCCAACCAGCAGCAGTTCTCTTTCAGCTGAGATGCTCTCCAAATGATTTCCATCAGATATAATTTCCACTGCCAAGGGGTAAGGGATGGAAGGGAGGGAGGGAGTGTGTGTGTTTGTCTCCCTGTTGGCATGTGTTTGCTTGTACGTGTGTGTGTGTGTGTGTGTGTGTGTGTGTGTGTGTGTGTGTGTGTGTGTGTGTGTGTGTGTGTTTACCTGTCTTTGTGTGGAAATGCATGGGTGGTTACAAAGATGTTGAAGAGAGAGAGAGAGAGACAGAGAGAGACAGTGAGAGAGATGGAGAAAGAGAGGAGGGCGGCAGTGGAGGGATGGATGTCTCAGGTGCACTGCAGGAAATGAAAAAAGAATAATACAGAAACAGATTGAAAGGAATACTTGTCATAGGAGCCTGCTGGCGTGCCTGACGAAAAATTAATAATGTATTTCTGTAAATTTGCCATGTTATTCTGACTGGGGATGAGACACGGGCTACTGCTCTCTGTCACTGCTGAGACTGGACCAGAGCAGTGAGGAATACTGATTAACCAACCTCAGATGGTGATACAGACATACTGGCAAGCGGACATTCACGAATGGTGCCCTCACACAATGGCATGCAGACACACAGACAGGCACACATACACATATAGGCATACAGGCACAAATACTACACACACACACACAAGATTTGTATCTGCCACAGTGTAGATGTGTGTGTGTGTTCCAAAGGGTACGTGTTCCACAGGGTGTGTGTACAGCAGGGTGTGTTCTACAGGGTGTGTGTTCTACAGGTTCTGTGTACAGCAGGGTGTTTGTTCAACAGGGTGTGTGTACAACTGTGAGGAACAATGTGTGTTCTATAAAATAAGTTATCCAATCTTGTGTGTTATTAGCCTACTGTTCATCAACAACCTAAGGCATCTTGCTGCTGGACAGGATCAATGCAGCATTGATTTGCTAAGCGTTACATATTTCCCTGGGCTTGGACAAATATTCAGACTAACAGATACATAAAAACATAACACACTGTTAAAAAGGGATCTAGTAAAGCAAAGTATTTAACCTCTAATTCCTCCCAAACCCGGATCCGGGAGCACCCCCATCAGTAAAAAAGCTGACTAGCATAGCCTAGCATAGCGTCACAAGTAAATACTAGCATCTAAATATCATTAAATCACAAGTCCAAGACACCAGATGAAAGATACACATCTTGTGAATCCAGCCATCATTTCTGATTTTTAAAATGTTTTACAGGGAAGACACAATATGTAAATCTATTAGCTAACCACGTTAGCAAAAGACACCACTTTTTTACTCCACCGTTTTTTTACTCCATCAGTAGCTATCACAAATTCGACCAAATAAAGATATAAATAGCCACTAACCAAGAAACAACTTCATCAGATGACAGTCTGATAACATATTTATTGTATAGCATATGTTTTGTTAGAAAAATGTGCATATTTCAGGTATAAATCATAGTTTACCATTGCAGCCACCATCACAATTCTCACCAAAGCAACTAGAATAACTACAGAGACCATCGTGTATTACCTAATTACTCATCATAAAACATTTCTTAAAAATACACAGCGTACAGCAAATGAAAGACACAGATCTTGTGAATCCAGCCAATATTTCAGATTTTCTAAGTGTTTTACAGCGAAAACACAATATAGCATTATATTAGCTTACCACAATAGCCAGAAACACAACACCATTTACCAGCAGCAAAGGTTAGCGATCGTAACAAACAGGCAAAAGATATATAATTTTTGACTAACCTGGATATTCTTCATCAGATGAGTCCTGTAACATCATATTACACAATGCATATAGGGTTTGTTCGAAAATGTGCATATTTAGCGGCACAAATCGTGGTTATACAATGTGATTAGTGGCCAAAACTTCAAGCAATCTGTCCGGCGCCATCTTGGAGAGGCACCTATTCTAATCGATAAGTAATCATAAACTTGACAAAAAAAATACAGATTGGACAGCAAATGAAAGATACATTAGTTCTTAATGCAACCGCTGTGTTAGATTTTTAAAATTAACGTTACTGCGCAATACAGCGTGTGCTAAAGCGAGACCGCACCAAAATTCATGGCGGAATTATTATTTGACATTTGTCAACATAAATACGAATTAACAGCATAAAGACTGCTTACTATTTGCTGAGCTTCCATCAGAATCTTGGGCAAGGTGTCCTTTCTCCAGAACAATCGTATTTTGGTTGAAAGATGTCCTCTTCTCCTGTCGAAATAGCCGCTAACGTTAGCTATGTGCCGGAAAGGTGTCCAACTCCTGATAGCGCGTCACAAAGAAATCCAAGAAAATCGCAATAAACTGATATAAACTGCTATAAGTCGGTTTAAATTAATTACCTTATGATGTCTTTAACAACTATAACGAATAAAAACATGACCGGAGATATAGAACTGCTAAAACGAAAGCTTTGCAGGACGCCATTGTGATGTCCCTCTTGCGCCAGGCGCCCTGTTGAAAAGAACGGTACTTCCGTTCCATGAACTTTTATAGCGCCCCAGATGGTGCAATCCACTCCATTCAAATTCTCACCGCTTACTGACATCAAGAGGAAGGCATATGCAGTGCATGTAGCCCCATAGCTTACATGGGGACTTAAAAACTGACCCTAGAACAGGGACCTCGATTTCAGAAATCTCACTTCCTGACAGGAAATGTGCTGCAGAATGAGTTCTGTTTCACTCAGAGAAATAATTCAAACGGTTTTATAAACTAGAGAGTGTTTTCTATCCAATAGTAATAATAATATGCATATTGTACGAGCAGGAATTGAGTACGAGGCAGTTTAATTTGGGAACGAAATTATTACAAAGTGCAAATAGCACCCCCTATTGCCAAGAGGTTTTAATTCACCTCAATTATTGCCATTATCCTGCTAATAAGATGGATTGCTAATAACTTTGCAGACCACTTTGAGTTGGATTTTGTCTGTGTGTATTAACAGGTCAGTCAATTGGCAGGGAATGGAATGTCAGCTGCGGCGGGAATTTGCTGAACGGAACACAGGCACATGCACACACAAGCGTGTGCGCGCGCACACACACACACACACACAGACACAAACACACACAAATACACACACACACAGCCCTCCATTCCTCCTATGGCTATTGCAGGTATTAACAATGATTTGTGTGTTTGTTTGCTAGAGGCAGTCCCAAAATATTATTCATATAACAGTGTTGAGAGGATGGATATGTCCACGTAAACTAAACACCATTCTGTCTGGCCTGCCTGGCTATTACTTAGCCTGTAGATTTACATTTTCCTTTATGTCAGTTTGATATTGGCTTTGCTGTAGCAGAGTTTAGCTCTCATTGCTTTGCTAATATGTGTGTACGTGTATGTGTGTGTGTGTGTGTGTGTGTGTGTGTGTGCTCTAAAGCCCTGACGTTCAGATCAATTTCACGGCTGGCTTCCTCGCGACGCCGGTGCTTTCTCACATACATCAGTCCCAGTGGTGTAATCGCCACTCACCATGCTACCTCGTCTGTGCTCACAGTGGTCACCGCCATAAATCCATCCCTAGACCACACACACAGACGCTAAAACACACACACACACTCCACATATTCTGTCCCTCATATGCAGTGAGCACCACTGAGCCAATCCACTCCACTGATGATTGGACAGTTGTTAAATATAGAATTTCATTGAGAGGAGAGCGGCTGTTCTGAAGGGTTCTGGATAAATACCTTTTGCTCTCAACAAAGTCCCTTTGAAGATGATGTATGGCGGAGAGAGGGAGGGAGGGACCAGATGAGAGAAAAATAGGACATCTCCATGCTCTAAATGTTAAGTGGACACTGATTAATTATTGACGTAATGGAGGAAAACAAGAGAAAGGGAATTGCCTTTTCATACGCTCACCTATACACTTCCATTGAACCCATTAAACACAATGCTTTCCACCCCACGAATACTGTAACCAAAGTACATGCACACATGACGACTGGTTTTAATTGAATTTTCAGCCGACTTAAAAACAAATACTTTATGAATGTATTGTTACAAATCAGCTTGCAAGGTTGTTAGCCAACTAGCCTGCTAACATTATCACTACTAGCCTAACTATTTATTTTTATTTAACTAGGCAAGTCAGTTAAGAACAAATTCTTATTTACAATGACGGTCTACTGGGGAACAGAGGGTTAACTGCCTGATTCAGGAGCAGAATGACATATGTTTACCTTGTCAGCTCAGGAATTCGATCCAGCAACTTTTCGGTAACTGGTCCAACTAAGCTACCTGCCGCCCCAACTAGCCTGCTAATGTTAGCACTACAAGCCCTACCAGCCTGCTAACTTTAAGTGACTGCTGGAGTCAGCCAGGTGCTATTAACACCTAGCTTACAGCTACATTAAAGTAAACCATTAGGTTTTGGAAATACATAACACCATCTAACTAGTTATCAAATAACGTTAATGGTATATGCAGTTATCTTAGCCAGCATGCCAGCCAACCAGCTAAAGTTAATTGTTTTTGCCTGTTACCTAGCCTAGCCATCTAACTAGACTAGCTAGCCAACCACCACAGTTGCCATAGCTAAGTAGTAAGCCAGAGAACAACACAAACTAGGCAGGAACCCACAGAACACAAAAAAAGGCAGCTGATATCAAGTAGAGAGAGCGCAGACATACTGTACCGATTGACGGCTGAATTAGCTACCAAACAAGAGCCAAGAAGAGGCTGTTCAGAGGGAGAGACAGCTAATGCAATAGCAATACAGTGACTTATATACAAACTAGGTAAATTCCTGAGGCAGCATTGGACACATGAGATGAGGGGAAGGGTCGACAATAAGACGACAATCGGCGGAGGGCCCAGGCAGATGGAAATGATCACAACAGCACAGTCAGTCAGCTCAATCGTCATACTTGAGTTTTTATTTTCTTTTTGTTTCACCTTTTTTTAACCAGGTAGGCTAGTTGAGAACAAGTTCTCATTTACAACTGCGACCTGGCCAAGAAAAAGCAAAGCAGTGTGACACAAACAACAACACAGAGTTACACATGGAATAAACAATCATACAGTCAATAATACAACATAAAAAAATATATACAGTGTGTGCAATGTGTGTGCAAATGAGGTAGGATGTGGGAGGTAAGGCAAAAAATAGGCCATAGTGGCGAAATAAGTACAATATAGCAAATAAACTCTGGAGTGATAGATGTGCAGAAGATGAGTGTGCAAGTAGAGATACTGCATTGCAAAAGAGCAAAAAAATCGAATAAATAACAGTATGGGAATGAGGTAGTTGGATGGGCTATTTACAGATGGGCTTTGTACAGGTGCAGTGATATGTGAGCTGCTCTGACAGCTGGTGCTTAAAGTTAGTGAGGAAGATAAGAGTCTCGAGCTTCAGTGATGTTTGCAGTTCGTTGCAGTCGTTGGCAGCAGAGAACTGGAAGGAAAGGCGGCCAAAGGAGGAATTGGCTTTGGGGGTGACCAGTGAAATATACCTGCTGGAGCGCGTGCTACGGTTGGGTGCTGCTATGGTGACCAGTGAGCTGAGATAAGGTGGAGCTTTACCTACTTATAGATGACCTGGAGCCAGTGGGTTTGGCAACGAATATGAAGTGAGGGACAGCCAACGAGAGCATACAGGTTGAAATGGTGGGTAGTATGACAAAACCGATGGCACTGTGATAGACTGCATCCAATTTGCTGAGTAGAGTGTTGGATGCTATTTTGTAAATGACATCGCCGAAGTCAAGGATCGGTAGGATAGTCAGTTTTACAAGGGTATGTTTGGCAGCTTGAGTGAAGGATGCTTTGTTGCGAAATAGGAAGCAGATTCTAGATTTCATTTTGGATTGGAGATGCTTAATGTGAGTCTGGAAGGAGAGTTCACAGTCTAACCAGACACCTAGGTATTTGTAGTTGTCCACATATTCTAAGTCACAACCGTCCAGAGTAGTGATACTGGATGGGCGGGCAGTGATTGGTTGAAGAGCATGCATTTAGTTTTATGTGCATTTAAGAGCAGTTGGAGGCCATGGAAGGAGAGTTGTATGGCATTGACGCTTGTCTGGAGGTTAGTTAACACAATATCCTAAGAAGGGTCAGAAGTATACATAATGGTGGTGTCTGCATAGAGGTGGATCAGAGAATCACCCGCAGCAAGAGCGACATCATTGATGTATACAGAGAAAAGAGTCGGCCCGTGAATTAAACCCTGTGGCACCCCCATAGAGACTGCCAGAGGCCCTCCGATTTGACACACTGAACTCTGTCTTAGAGGTAGTTGGTGAACCAGGCAAGGCAGTCATTTGAGAAACCAAGGATGTTGAGTCTGCCGATAAGAATGTGCTGATTGACAGAGTTGAAAGCCTTGGCCAGGTCGATGAATACAGCTGCACAGTATTGTCTCTTATCGTTGCTGGTTTTGATATCGTTTAGGACCTTGAGGCTGAGGTGCACCTATGACACCCATGAACAGCTCGGAAACCAGATTGCATAGCGGAGAAGGTATGGTGGGATTCGAAATGGTCAGTCATCTGTTTGTTAACTTGGCTTTCGAAGACCTTAGAAAGGCAGGGTAGGTTAGATTTTGGTCTGTAGCAGTTTGGGTCTAGAGTGTCTGCCCCTTTGAAAAGGGGGATGACCGTGGCAGCTTTCCAATATTTGGGGATCTCAGACGATATGAAACAGAGGTTGAACAGGCTAGTAATAGGGGTTGCAACAATTTGCGGCAGATACTTTTAGAAAGAGTTGGTCCAGATTGTCTAGCCCGGCTGATTTGTAAGGATCCAGATATTGCAGGTGAAGGAGAAATGGGGTAGGCTTGGGCAAGTTGCTGTGGGGGGTGCAGGGCTGTTGACCGGGATAGGGGTAGCCAGGTGGAAAGCATTGCCAGCCGTAGAGAAATGCTTAGTGAAATTCTCAATGGTCATGGATTTATCGGTGGTGACAGTGTTTCCTAGCCTCAGTGCAGTGGGCAGCTGGGAAGAGGTGCTCTTATTCTCTATGGACTTTACAGTGTCCCAGAACCTTTTGGAGTTTGTGCTACAGGATGCAAATTTCTGTTTGAAAAAGCTAGCCTTTGCTTT
Source organism: Salvelinus namaycush (assembly GCF_016432855.1). Taxonomy (NCBI): domain Eukaryota; kingdom Metazoa; phylum Chordata; class Actinopteri; order Salmoniformes; family Salmonidae; genus Salvelinus; species Salvelinus namaycush. The sequence goes on from NC_052338.1 coordinate 29,779,344, forward strand.
CCTAACTGCCTGTGTATATTGGTTCCTAGCTTCCCTGAAAAGTTGCATATCGTGGGGGTTATTCGATGCTAATGCAGTACGCCAAAGAATGTTTTGTGCTGGTCAAGGGCAGTCAGGTCTGGACTGAACCAAGGGCTATATCTGTTCATGGTTCTATATTTTTTGAATGGGGCCTGCTTATTTAAGATGGTGAGAAAAGCACTTTTAAAGAACAACCAGGCATCCTCTACTGACTGAATGAGGTTAATATCCTTCCAGGATACCCGGGCCAGGTCAATTAGAAAGGCCTGCTCGCTGAAGTGTTTTAGGGAGTGTTTGACAGTGATGAGGGGTGGTCGCTTGACCGCAGACACATTACGGGCGCAGGCAATGAGGCAGAGATCGCTGAAATCCTGGTTGAAGACTGCAGAGGTGTATTTGGGGGGCAGGTTGGTTAGGATGATATATATGAGGGTGCCCGTGTTTACGGATTTGCGGTTGTACATCAAGCTTAGATTGTAGGATGGCCGTGGCACTAATTGTGGTCAATTTGGACTGAGAAAAGTAAAGGGGAAAGGGGGATACCTAGTCAGCTGCACAACTGAATGCCTTCAACTGAAATGTGTCTTCCGCATTTAACCCAACCCCTCTGAATCAGAGAGGTGCTAGTTATGGTAAGGGGTGAAATACTGTAAGCATAGCCAGTTATAATTGTAATGGTTTAGCAAATTATAAAAAACATATACTGTTTACAGGAAACTCACTCTACATCCTTATGAAGTTGAATGGAATAAAGGAATGGGGTGATTAAAACATGTTCTGTCATGGACAAAGGAACTCAAAAGGTATGATGATATTATTTAACAAAAATGTCGATCTGATTGTGCAAACAGTCAGGAATGATTGGCAAGGAAGGTGGATATTTTTTAAGATGAAGGTTGATGAAAAACAGATTTGGCTCATTAATCTATATGGTTCAAATCAGGATGATCCATACTTCTTCGAAAATATTTAGACACATTTATTGAACTTGCAGGCAACAAACGATCAAATCGTTATGGTGGGAGACTATAACACAGTGTTACCTCAATGGACCATAAAGGAAATCACTCTACAAACTATCATCACCATGCACTTAAGGAAATCACAAATATTGTACTGGAATGTTTCCAGTACAATATACACTAACGTTCAAAAGTTTGAGGTCACTTAGAAAAGTCCTTGTTTTCCATGAAAACATACATGAAATGGGTTGCAAAATGAATAGGAAATACAGTCAAGACATTGACAAGGTTATAAATAATGATTTTTTTATTGAAATATTTGTGTCCGTCATACTTTGGTTTCGTCAAAGAATCCTCCATTTGCAGCAATTACAGCCTTGCAGACCTTTGGCATTCTAGTTGTCAATTTGTTGAGGTAATCATGATGAGATTTCACCCCATGCTTCCTGAAGCACTTCCCACAAGTTGGATTGGCTGATGGGCACTTCTTACATACCATTCGGGCAAGCTGAACTTACAACAGCTCAATAGGGCTGAGATCCAGTGACTGTGCTGGCCACTCCATTATAGACAGAATAGCAGCTGACTACTTCTTCCCTAAAAAGTTATTGCATAGTTTAGAGCTGTAACTTGGGTCATTGTCTTGTTGTAGGAGAAAATTGTCTCCAATTAAGCGCCGTCAACAGGGTATGGCATGGCGTTGCAAAATGGAGTGATAACCTTCCTTCTTCAAGGTCCCTTTTACCCTGTACAATTCTCCCACTTTACCACCACCAAAGCACCCCCAGACCGTCACATTGCCTCCACCATGCTTGACAGATGTCGTCAAGCATCTTTAAATTTTTTCAGCATCTCACGAATGTTCTTCCTTGTGATCCGAACACCTCAAACTTGAATTTGTCTGACCATAACACTTTTTTACAATCTTCCTGTCACGTTCCTGACCTATTGTTCCTTTTTCCTTTTATTTATTTAGTTGGTCAGGGCGTGAGTTGGGGTGGGTTGTCTATGTGTGTTTTTCTATGTTGGGGTTTTGTGTTCGGCCTGGTATGATTCTCAATCAGAGGCAGCTGTAGATCGTTTGTCCCTGATTGAGAATCATACTAAGGCAGCCGGGGTTTCACGTGTGTTTTGTGGGTGGTTGTATCGCGTGTCTGCATTCGTGCCACACGGGACTGTTTGTCGGTTGTTTTATGTTATTTTTGGTTCGTGTTCAGTTTCGATTCATTAAATAATCATGGACACAAATCACTCCGCGTATTGGTCTGATCCTTCTCGCCTCTCCTCCTCGTCCGAGGAGGAGGATTACGACGACCGTTACACTTCCTCTGTCCAGTGTCTGTGTTATTTTGCCCATCTTAATATTTTGTTTTTATTAACCAGTCTGAGATATGGCTTTTTCTTTGCAACTCTGCCTAGAAGGCCAGCATCCCGGAGTTGCCTCTTCACTGTTGATGTTGAGACTGGTGTTTTGCGGGTACTATTTAATGAAGCTGCCAGTTGAGGACTTGTGAGGAGTCTGTTTCTCAAACTAGACACTAATCACTTTGTCCTCTTGCTCAGTTGTGCACCGGGGCCTCCTACTCCTCTTTCTATTCTGGTTAGAAACAGTTTGCTCTGTTCTGTGTAGTAGTACACAGCGTTGTACGAGATCTTCAGTTTTTTGGCAATTTCTCTCATGGAATAGCCTTAATTTCTCAGGACAAGAATAGACCAACGAGTTTCAGAAGAAAGTTATTTATTTCTGGCCATTTTGAGCCTGTAATTGAACCCACAAATGCTGATGCTCCAGAGACTCAACTAGTCTAAAGAAGGCCAGTTTCATTGCTTCTTTAATTAATCAACACAAGTTTTCAGCATTGCTAACATAATTACAAAAGGGTTTTCTAATGATCAATTAGCCATTTAAATGATAATCTTGGATTAGCTAACACAACGTGCCATTGGAACACAGGAGTGATGGTTGCTGATAATGGGCCACTGTGCGCCCATGTAGATATTCTATAAAAAACTGCCGTTTCCAGCTACAATAGTCATTTACAACATTAACAATGTCTACACTGTATTTCTGATCAATTTGATGTTATTTTAATGGACAAAAAAATAGCTTTTCTTTCAAAAACAAGGACATTTCTAAGTGACCCCAACATTTGAACGGTAGTGTAGGTTCAGCACAAACACTTATTGTTTGGGATGCCTTTAACTTCTTTGGGCTGCAAGCCCGAAGCCGGGCACAATATGACAACAGCCACTTCAAGTGCAGGGCGCGAAATTCAAAATATATTTTTTAGAAATATTTAACTTTCACACATTAACAAGTCCAATACAGCATATGAAAGATAAACATCTTGTGAATCCAGCCAACATGTCCGATTTTTAAAATGTTTTACAGCGAAAACACCACGTATATTTATGTTAGCTCACCACCAAATACAAAAAAGGACAGACATTTTTCACAGCACAGGTAGCATGCACAAAACCAACCTAACTAACCAAGAACCAACCAAACTAACCAAGAAACAACTTCATCAGATGACAGTCTTATAACATGTTATTCAATAAATCTATGTTTTGTTCGAAAAATGTGCATATTTGAGCTATAAATCAGTTTTACATTGCAGCTACCATCACAGCTACCGTCAGAAAAAGCGATCGTAACAAACCAGCAAAAGATATATAATTTTTGACTAACCTTGATAAGCTTCATCAGATGACAGTCCTATAACATCAGGTTATACATAAACTTATGTTTTGTTCGAAAATGTGCATATTTAGAGCTGAAATCAGTGGTTATACATTGTGCTAACGTAGCATCTTTTTCCCAGAATGTGCGGATATTTTTATGACACTCAACTATTCTGACCAAATAACTATACATAAACGTTACTAAAAAATACATGTTGTATAGGAAATGATAGATACACTAGTTCTTAATGCAATCGCCGTGTTAGAATTCTAAAAATAACTTCATTACGACATCCAGCTTAGTTATAGCGAGAGAGTGTCCAAAATCTGGGCGCAAACTACTAGTACAACATATTCGACAGATATATGAAATAGCATCATAAAATGGGTCCTACTTTTGACGATCTTCCATCAGAATGTTGTACAAGGGGTCCTTTGTCCAGAACAATCGTTGTTTGGATTTAGAATGTCCTCTTCTCCAGTCAATTAGCACGGAAAGCTAGCAAAGTGGCGCGAAGCTCTCCTTCCTGAACATACGCAGACAAAGCAACACGTCTAACGTCCCGAAAAAATTTCAAAAATCTAATAAAACTATATTGAAAAAACATACTTTACGATGATATTGTCACATGTATCAAATAAAATCAAAGCCGGAGATATTAGTCGTCTATAACGACAGCTTATCAGAAGGCAATACCAGGTCCCTTCTCGCGCTCTCCAGAAAACAGGAAACTGGTGGCACGTCATACAAAGAGCTTTTATTCGACCCCAGATCAAGTTATACACTCCATTTCTTCTCTCACTGCCTGTCGACATCTAGTGGAAGACGTATGAAGTGCATGTATTCTAATAAATATCAAGGACATTTATAGGCAGGCCCTAGAACAGAGCATCGATTTCAGATTTTCCACTTCCTGTCAGGAAGTTTGCTGCAAAATGAGTTCTGTTTTACTCACAGATATAATTCAAACGGTTTTAGAAACTAGAGAGTGTTTTCTATCCAATAGTAATAATAATATGCATATTGTACGAGCAAGAATTGAGTACGAGGCCGTTTGAAATGGGCACCTTTTATCCAGGCTACTCAATACTGCCCCTGCAGCCCAAAGAGGTTAAATGTACCTTCAGAGGTCATTCAATTCAATATTCATCAATAATAATAAAAAAAGCAGTTTATGTCTAAAGAGACAAGAAAAACAAGGGAAATACATGAAGTAATAGTACAGGTCCAAAGCAATAAAAACATTACTACAGAGACACAAAATAAGTTAGAGGAAAAAAAAAAAATAACCATCTAATGTAATATTTTTCAAAAATAAAGCAAACTGGATGGAATATGGAGAAAAATGCACCAAATTCTTCCTAAATCTCCATCACAGGAACGCTACCAAAAATATTTTGCAGAAACTCTTTACTAAAAACGGAGTGATCTATGATTCTCTGAATTATATTTTATAATAAGATACAAATTTAAGCAGATGTTCTCCTTTCCATCTCATCCTCACCCTCTGAATGATGATTATAGTAAGGAGTTATTTACAAATAATACAAAACATTTGAAAATTAACAAATGTACAGAAAGAACAGCGCAAAGGCCAAATTACAGAGGAATACCTTTTTGAGGCTATTAAATCCCTTCAGTCTGGAAAATCCCAGGGCTTGATGGCATGACGGTTGAGGTATATCAAGCCTTTTTTTTATAGACTCAAAGCTCCATCGTTAGCTTGTTTTATCTACTGCTATAGAAATTGTAGTCTGTCAGGTACTCAGGAGGAAAGTCTGATTTCACTGTTATTAAATCAAGACCCAGATGGCAAAAATAAAGATCCAGTCTATCAAGAAAACTGGAGGCCTCTTACACTTCAATATTGTGATGCAAAAATACTAGCGAATGCATAGGACTCTGAATTAAAAAGGTTTCACCAGGTATTGTTCATCCTGATCAAACAGGTTTTTATATAATAGAAAAACATGAAACATCTAAGAAGCCAGGCCTGGTATTTATAGTGAATTTTGAAAATCTCTTTTAAAATGGGTAAAAGTAATGTATAGCAACACCAGGTGTAAAATAGTAAATAGCGGCTACTTCTCAGAGAGTTTTGAATTGTTAAGAGGAGTTAAACAAGGGTGTCCGCTGTCACCATATCTGTTCATTATGGCCATTGAAATGCTAGCTATTAAAATCAGAACAAATAACAACATTAGACGATTAGAAATCCAAGGCTTAAAAACAAAGGTGTCCATGTATGCCGATGACTCAAGTTTAATATTAAGTCTGCAAGCTAAATCCCTACTATGTCTCATTGAAGATCTAGATACTTTTTCTGCCCTCTCTGGACTAAAACCTAATTATGATAAGTGTACAATATTATGTATTGGATCTTTAAAAAACACAACTTTTACATTACCCTGCAGTTTACCTATAAAATGGGCTGACGGTGAAGTATACATACTTGGCATTCATATCACAAATTATATACAGTAAATGAGCTCTCCACAATTAATTTCAATAGAAAACTTTTAAAAAAAAGACAAGATCCTGCAACCATGGAGAGGTAAATACCTGTCTATTTATGAAAAAATCGCCCTGATTAACTTCTTAGTCAAATCTCAGTTTACTCACTTACTTATGGCACTGCCTACTCCTGATGATTCGTTTTTCAAATCATATGAGCAAAACATATTTTGCTTTATCTGGGACGCTAAACCAGACAAGATAAAGCATGCATATCTATATAATGAAAATGAACTAGGTAGGTTGAGATTATTACATCTAAAAGCACTAAACCACTCTCTAAAAGCTTCACTTATCCAAAAGTTTTACTTGAACCCTAAATGTTTCTCAGATAGATTAATAAGAACAGCTCATCCACTGTTTAATAATGGCCTTTTTGCCTTTGTGCAGATTGCCATGTCTCATTTTCGATGAATTGAAAAAAAAATAATTCAAAGTATTTCTCTTTTGCAAAAACTACTTTTGCTGAGCTGGCTACAATTTCAAATGTCATCCCCGTGAAAAGATATAACAAATATTGAAACAAATATTATGGTTGAACTGTGTTGGCTGATAAAATACCTGTATTAACTTCTTGCCACTATAGGGGGTGCTGTTTTGCATTAGCATAATTTGCTCTACAGATTAAACTGCCTAGTACTCAATTCTTGCTCGTACAATATGCATATTATTGTTATTATTGGATAGAAAACACTCTCTAGTTTCTATAGCCGTTGGAATTTTGTCTCTGAGTGAAACAGAAGTCATTCTGCAGCACACTTCCTGACAGGGAGTGAGATTTCAGAAATCTTGGCCCCTGTTCCCAGGTCGGTTGTAAAGTCCCTGTAAATGCTATGGAGAAACAAACACTGCCTACGTCTTCCTCTGGACGTCAGTACGTGGTGACGCTTTGAATGGAGTCGATTGCGCAATCAGAGCCTCTATAAAACACCAAAGACCGGAAGTAGCTTTCTTTTCCTGCCTGCGCCTGACGCAAGATGGACATCGGACTTGCCTCCTTCCAAGCTGTTGTTTAGCCAGTAATATTTCTCCGGTCATGTTTTTACTCGTTATAGGTGTTAAAAACATCATAAGGTAGTTAATTTGAACCGTTTTATAGCAATTTATATCCATTTAGTGCGATTTTGAGGAATTTCTTTGTGGTGCACTTTGAAGCGATGGGCACGTTTCCAGTACCGGTCGAACGTTAGTGGGCATTTCGACGGACAAGAGGACATCTTTCGACCAAAAGAAGATTAGACCCAAGAAAGGATACATTGCCCAAGATTCTGATGGAAGATCACCTCATAGTAAGAAATATTTAAGATGATAAATCGTTGTTCTGTCGAAAAATGTTAAACGCATATTCCGCCATTTTGTTTGGTATAGCTTCGCTTGGCGAACCCTGTATTGCACAGTAAGGATAATTTTAGAAATGTAATTCAGCGATTGCATTAAGAACTAATTTGTCTTTCGATAGCTGTCCAACTTATATTTTTTTAGTCAAGTTTATGAATAGTTTTTCATGAGACAAGATCACTGTCAAATATGGCGCCCGACATTTTCAGGCTAGTTTTGCTAGTATTGTCATTGTATAACCACGGTTTTTTATGGCTAAATATGCACATTTTCGAACAAACTCTATATGTATATTGTAATATGATGTTACAGGAGTGTCATCGGAAGAATTCTGAGAAGGTTAGTGAAAAAATTAATATATTTTGGCGATGATTACGTTATCGCTCTCTTTGGCTTGAATCAATGCTCTGGTAACGTTTGCACATGTGGTATGCTAATATAACGATTTATTGTGTTTTCGCTGTAAAACACTTAGAACATCTGAAATATTGTCTGAATTCACAAGATCTGTGTCTTTCCATTGCTGTGAGCTGTGTATTTTTAAGAAATGTTTTATGATTAGTAATTAGGTAATACACGTTGCTCTGTGTATTTATTCTAGTCGAGTTGTGATGGTGGGTGCAATTGTAAACTATGATTTATACCTGAAATATGCACATTTTTCTAACAAAACATATTTATTGTATAGGATAGGTTATCAGACTGTCATCTGATGAGGTTTTTTCTTGGTTAGTGGCTATCAATATCTTTATTTGGCCGAATTGGTGATAGCACCTGATGGAGTAAGAAACTGATGGAGTTAGAAAAGTGGTGTCTTTTGCTAACGGGGTTAGCTAATAGATTTACATATTTTGTCTTCCCTGTAAAACATTTTAAAAATCTGAAATGGTGGCTTTATTCACAAGATCTGTATCTTTCATTTGGTGTCTTGGACTTGTGATTTAATGATATTTAGATGCTACTATTTAATTGTGACGCTATGCTAGCGATGCTAATCAGTGTGGGGGGGGGTGGGGGGTGATCCCGGATCCGGGGTTGAGGTTCGGTAAAAGTTAATGGAAAAGGATATTTTGTTTTTAAATTATATTATAAATTGGAATGGTAGAGTTATGTATTTCATGGAGTTATCAGAATTGGATGGGAAGGTCTGCTCAATCCAAGATTACAACCAATTGATTACAGCATTACCCCAAAAATGGAGGAGGCAGGTGGCAGTGAGAGGAGGTAGGGAACTGGTCTGTCTGCATAATATAAATGATCAAAACTGGCAGAGGAATAAAAATAGCATAAATAGGAAGATTAATTAATTTGAGGACAAGGATGTTGACAGCTGTGCCATACAGATTGCAACATAGTTGGAAAGATATTTTTGATGTACAAATTCCATGGTACAGGGTGTATAAGTTGATATACAGTATAAAACAATGCAAAATTCAAGACTTCGTGCTTTTCAGCTAAAATGATTGTACATAATTCTTGCCACCAACAAAGTGTTAAATATGTGGGTCGTACAATCATCGCAGATCTGCATATTCTGTTGTGAGGATACATAATCAATAGACAATTTGTTTTGGTATTGCTCTCAGGTAGCATGTTTCCGGTCTCAGATTCAGGAATGTCTGAAAATGCATAACATTGATCTAAAATTTACCCTAGAAATAGTATTGTTGGGAGATCTGGAGAGACCGTGTCAGTCAATTACTAATTATATAGCATGGCTAAGGGATAACATTAGCCACCTCGAGCTAGCTAACGCAGAATAGATTCTCCATATGACATTGAGAAATAGTGCATTATGTGTAGTTTAGAAGATATCCGGAAATAAGTTAATAAATAGGTAAATAAACCAAAACGGAACTATGTTTGTAGTTATAGGTAACCACATCGTGACTACAACTAAATTACTAAGTCTTTCTCCACACTGTGTTGTTACTTTCATGAGTAAAAATGTATGCTTCCTACCCTTTAAAGCTTGACAGACCAAACAAGTTGATCCAGGAAATCAAACACACTCAATGTTATCTAGGCCCAGCGAGGTGATTCAAGAGAGACATGTTTTATAGAGACATCATACGTCATCCAGAATGTTGTATTTTCACACTTAATGAAGGGGTTTGTGTTCCACGACCTATACACCGTGCTGGGTGAAAGTACCAGCATCTGTCAAAAAATATACTGCAAATGTCAAATTACAACTTAATACATGCCCCTTTTAAGTGACGATAATACATTTTAAATCAAATACAATTTTATTTGTCACAAGCTTCGTAAACTACTGTTGTAGACTAACAGGGAATTGCTTGCCCTTCCCAACAATTTTATTTATTTATTTCACCTTTATTTAACCAGGTAGGCAAGTTGAGAACAAGTTCTCATTTACAATGCAGATTGGAAGAAAATAGAGAAATAATGTAAAAGTTATAACACTTAATAATAAAAGTATTAATAAATACACAATGGGTAACAATAACTTGGCTAACGATCCTGTATATACACTTGGTACCAGTACCGAGACGATGTGTAGTGGTACGAGGTAATGCAGGTAGTTATGTACATATAACCAGGAATAGAGTGACTAGGCAACAGGATAGATAATAAACAGTAGCAGTAACGTATGTGATGAGTCAAAAAGTTAGTGCAAAAAAGTGCCAATGCAGATAGTCCAGTGAGCTATTTGGTTAACTAATTAACTACAGTGGCTTGCGAAAGTATTCACACCCTTGGCATTTTACCTATTTTGTTGCCTTACAACCTGAAATTAAAATAGATTTTGAGGGGTTTGTATCATTTGATTTACACAACAAGGGGGATAAATACTTTTGCAAGGCATTGTAACTATTTAGCAGTCTTATGACTTGGGGGTAGAAGTTGTTCATGGTCCTGTTTGTTCCAGATGTTGTCCATCGGAACCACTTGCTGTACGGTAGCAGAGAGAACAGTCTATGACTTGGGTGGCTGGAGTCTGACAATTTTTAGGGCCTTCCTCTGACACTGCCTGGTATACAGGTCCTGAATGGCAGGGAGCTTGGCCTCAGTGATGTTTTGGGCCGTACTCACCACCCTCTGAAGCATCTTGTGGTCAGATGCCAAGCAGTTACCATACCAAGCGGGGACGCAGCCATTTAAGATGCTTTCAATGGTGCAGCTGTAGATTTTTATTTCCCAAATTAACTCAAAGAATATCGATTTTACAACAATCACTAGTTAATTCATTTCCTCTACAGTCTCATCCTGAACATTGCATAATTCGGCATCTGCACAAACCCGAGTCCAATAAATAAGTCCGTACCACACCAATTGAGTAGATCATTTATTTACTAACAAGCTAAAATGATTATAAAAGATACACAAACACACAGTCTAGGCTATTGTTTAGAACTTAGTACAATGAAACAGGTCCCTAGCGGGCCAACACAATATAACATGTGTTACACAAAATGGGGATTTAAAAGAGAGAGAAAGAGAGAAAAGCACACTTGCGTACATTTCAAATCAAATCAAATGTATTTATATAGCCCTTCTTACATCAGCTGATATATCAAAGTGCTGTACAGAAACCCAGCCTAAAACCCCAACAGCAAGCAATGCAGGTGTAGAAGCACAGTGGCTAGGAAAAACTCCCTAGAAAGGCCAAAACCTAGGAAGAAACCTAGAGAGGAACCAGGCTATGAGGGGTGGACAGTCCTCTTCTGGCTGTGCCGGGTGGAGATTATAACAGAACATGGCAAAGATGTTCAAATGTTCATAAATGACCATTATGGTCAAATAATAATAATCACAGTAGTTGTCGAGGGTGCAACAAGTCAGCACCTCAGGAGTAAATGTCAGTTGGCTTTTCATAGCCGATCATTGAGAGTATCTCTACCGCTCCTGCTGTCTCTAGAGAGTTGAAAACAGCAGGTCTGGGACAGGTAACACGTCCGGCGAACAGGTCAGGGTTCCATAGCTGCAGGCAGAACAGTTGAAACTGGAGCAGCAGCACGGCCAGGTGGACTGGGGACAGCAAGGAGTCATCATGCCAGGTAGTCCTGAGGCATGGTCCTAGGGCTCAGGTCTTTCGAGAGAGAGAAAGAAAGAAAGAGAGAAAGAGAGAATTAGAGAGAGCATACTTAAATTCACACAATACACCGGATAAGACACGAGAAGTACTCCAGATATAACAGACTGACCCTAGGCCCCGACACATAAACTACTGCAGCATAAATACTGGAGGCTGAGACAGGAGGGGTCAGGAGACACTGTGGCCCCATCCGATGATACCCCCGGACGGGGCCAAACAGGCAGGATATAACCCCACCCAATTTGCCAAAGCACAGCCCCCACACCACTAGAGGGATATATTTAACCACCAACTTACCATCCTGAGACAAGGCCGAGTATAGCCCACGAAGATCTCCGCCACGGCACAACCCAAGGGGGGCCGCCAACCCAGACAGGAAGACCACGTCAGTGACTCAACCCACTCAAGTGACTCACCCCTCCTAGGGACGGCATGGAAGAGCACCAGTAAGCCAGTGACTCAGCCCCTGTAATAGGGTTAGAGGCAGAGAATCCCAGTGGAGAGAGGGGAACCGGCCAGGCAGAGACAGCAAGGGCGGTTCGTTGCTCCAGAGCCTTTCCGTTCACCTTCACACTCCTGGGCCAGACTACACTCAATCATATGACCTACTGAAGAGATTAGTCTTCTTAAAGGTTGAGACCGAGTCTGCGTTTCTCACATGGGTAGGCAGACCATTCCATAAAAATGGAGCTCCATAGGAGAAAGCCCTGCCTCCAGCTGTTTGCTTAGAAATTCTAGGGACAATTAGGAGGCCTGCGTCTGGTGACCGTAGCGAACGTGTAGGTATGTACGGCAGGACCAAATTGGAAAGATAGGTAGGAGCAAGCCCATGTAATGCTTTGTGGGTTAGCAGTAAAACCTTGAAATCAGCCCTTGCCTTAACACAGTAAATTCATCAGGCTTAAGCCATGTTTCAGTCAGGCCAATCACATCAAGATTATGATCAGTGATTAGTTCATTGACTATAACAGCCTTTAACTTCTTATGGCTGCAAGGGGCAGTATTGAGTAGCCAGTTAAATTGTGCCCATTTCAAACGGACTCGTACTCAATTCTTGCTCGTACAATATGCATATTATTATTACTATTGGATAGAAAACACTCTCTAGTTTCTAAAACCGTTTGAATTATTTCTCTGAGTGAAACAGAAGTCATTCTGCAGCACACTTCCTGACCAGGAAGTGGAATGTCAGAAATCGATGCTCTGTTCAACTTCATGCCTATACATCGGCATGATACGTAAGAGTCTACATACACTTCATACACCTTCCCCTGGTTGTCAAGAGGCGGTGATTTTCGTGTTTATCTTGGTCTGAGGTGGAATTAAAGCTCTTTGTTTGACGTGACCGTCCACTTCCTGTTTCTGGAGCGCGCGAAAGAGGACATGGATTTGCCTTCTGTTTTGCTCTCGTTATGGACGACTAACATCTCCGTCTTAGATTTTATTTGATACATGTGACCATAACATCGTAAAGTATGTTTTTTCAATATAGTTTAATCAGATTATTGAAATTTTTTCGGGAGTTTTGCCGTGTTCCGTTCTCTGACTTTGTTTACGTTGGAGAGATCCGTGCCACTTGGCAAGTGCGCTTCCTAAATCGAGAGGGAAAATGAAGGTTCTAAATCCAAACACCGACTGTTCTGGACAAAGGACACCTTGTCCAACATTCTGATGAAAGATCAGCAAAAGTAAGAAACATTTTATGATGCTATTTCATATATCTGTCGAACTGTGTACTAGTCGTGGGCGGCCAACGTTTTGGCTACTCTAAGCTATACCGAAGCTGCATAACGTAATGAAGTTATTTTTAGAATTCTAACACTGTGATTTCATTAATAACTAATGGATCTATCATTTCCTATACAACATGTATTTTTTAGTTATGTTTATGAATAGCTATTTGGTCAGAATATGTGTGTCAGAAAAAGTGTCAGTAAAATATCCGAACGTTGTGGGAAATAGTAGCTACGTTAGCATAATGGGTAACCACTGATTTCACCTCTAAATATGCACATTTTTGAACAAAACATAAGTGTATGTATAACCTGATGTTATAGGACTGTCATCTGAGGAAGAAAATCAAGGTTAGTCAAAAATTATATATCTTTTGCCTGTTTGTTACGATCGCTTACTTTTGCTACTGGGAAATTGCTTGTGTTTTTGGCTATTGTTGCTACGCTAATATAACGCTATATTGTGTTTTCGCTGTAAAACACTTGATAAATCGGAAATATTGTCTGGAATCACAAGATGCCTGTCTTTCAATTGCTGTACACTATGTATTTTTCAGAAATGTTTTATGATGAGTAATTAGGTATTTGACGTTGGTGTCTGTAAATATTATGGCTGCTTTCGGTGCAATTTCTGACTGTAGCTGCAATGTAAACTATGATTTATACCTGAAATATGCAAATTTTTCGAACAAAACATATGCTATACAATAAATATGTTATCAGACTGTCATCTGATGAAGTTGTTTCTTGGTTAGTGGCTATTTATATCTTTATTTGGTCGAATTTGTGATAGCTACTGATGGAGTAAAAAACTGATGGAGTAAGAAAAGTGGTGTCTTTTGCTAACGTGGTTAGCTAATAGATTTACATATTTTGTCTTCCCTGTAAAACATTTTAAAAATCGGACATGTTGGCTTGATTCACAAGATGTGTACCTTTCATATGCTGTATTGGACTTGTTAATGTGTGAAAGTTAAATATTTAAAAAAAATATATTTTGAATTTCGCGCCCTGCACTTTGAGCTGGCTGTTGTCATAAGTGTACCGACGTCGGGCTTGCACGCCAAACAGGTTAAAGTGAGGGATCTAACATTAAGTAGCCCTATTTTGAGATGTGAGGTATCACGATCTCTTTCAATAATGGCAGGAATGGAGGAGGTCTTTATTCTAGTGAGATTGCTGACCTGCACCCTATTTCATTGTGGAGCCAGGGGAGTTAGAGCCCTGTCTATGTTCGTAGATAAGATGAGAGCACCCCTCCAGCTAGGATGGAGTCTGTCACGCCTCAACAGGCCAGGCTTGGTCCTGTTTGTGTGTGAGTCCCAGAAAGAGGGCCAATTACCTACAAATTCTATCTTTTGGGAGGGGCAGAAAACAGTTTTCAACCAGCGATTGAGTTGTGAGACTCTGCTGTAGAACTCATCACTCCCCCTAACTGGGAGGGGACCAGAGACAATTACTCGATGCTGACACATCTTTCTAGCTGATTTACATGCTGAAGCTATGTTGCGGTTGGTGACCTCTGACTGTTTCATTCTAACATCGTTGGTGCCGACGTGGAAAACAATATCTCTATACTCTCTACACTCGCCAGTTTTAGCTTTAGCCAGCACCATCTTCAGATTAGCCTTAACGTCGGTAGCCCTGCCCCCTGGTAAACAGTGTATGATCGCTGGATGATTCATTTTAAATCTAATACTGCGGGTAATGGAGTCGCCAATGACTAGGGTTTTCAACTTGTCAGAGCTAATGGTGGGAAGCTTCGGCGTCTCAGACCCCGTAACGGGAGGAGTAGAGAGCAGAGAAGGCTCGGCCTCTGACTCCGACTCACTGCTTAATGGGGAGAACCGGTTGAAATTTTCTGTCGGCTGAATGAGCGACACCGGTTGAGCATTCCTACAGCATTTCCCTCCAGAAGCCATGAGAAGGTTGTCCGGCTGCGGGGACCGTGCGAGGGGATTTATACTAACGTTACTATCTGTACTTACTGGTGGCACAGACACTGTTTCATCCTTTCCTAAACTGAAATTACCCTTGCCTAACGATTGCGTCTGAAGCTGGGCTTGGAGCAGAGCTATCCTCGCCGTCAGGCGATCGTTCTCCTGTATATTATGAGTACAGCGACTGCAATTAGAAGGCATCATGTTAATTAAAAAGTAAAAATCGTAAAGTTGTCAGGTAGCAAAGTAAGGTAGCAAAGAAAGGTACATTTGTAACCTATGCTTAGTTTAGCCCTAACCTTGCCCCAAACTGCCGCTCTTATGGGTCAGAATATAATGATGTAATTACGTGTCGAAGATCTCCGATGTGGTATCTCCTCTTGGACCGAGTTCCTCCTTTTCCTCTGATGGCGGCACCTCTGTTGTTACAGGGTGTAACTCTCTGATTGTCGACACGATGTCAGTGTCCTTATTCTTAATGGTCTGTTTCATCGCCCTTGTTCTGAAAGAGGGGTCTTCTGAGGACAGCTATTCAGCCAAGTAGATGGTTCCAGAGTGGGAATGAAAGCAGTGTAGACACACGATTCCTTGGAGAGAATAACTGGGTGGTCCTGCTTGACTTCACCCTCTTAGACACAGCTACTCATCCTTAGCATAGATTGTTAAAAGGTTCCTTTGTCTTCAACCTTGTGTTGCGTTTTGGATTTGTGACTACCTCGGACCTTGGCTGCAGCTCGTGGTCACCTAGTTTGATATGTTAATTCTTAACTCACATGTTTTATACCCTCGGGTCAGAAAGGGGTGTTTCCGTCTTCATGGCAAGTTCTCTGAAAAATCTTCAAGTTACAATGTTTTCGTTATTACATTGTCATTTAACTTTTAGTAACATAACAAAAACAACATACATTTTCATATTCCATCTATCGTCATTACCATCATTTTTGCTGACAAAACATATTGTCCAAAAGTCCATTTATTGCATGTTACTGTTGTGAGATAGGTTTTCCATAGGCCCATCATACATTCCATTCCTCCACAGGGAGAGGACAAAGGGATTTTGTCTGCTGTCTTAAGATTTACAATGGGCGTGAGCTGTCATAAAACCCCCAACCTCCATACATCTCGATCTCTCCACCCTCTGGTGGGTGTGAGAGATGTCTCTGTAGGAGTGTGGTCCACGGTCACCTGACCTGAACAGGCAGGTCATGACACTACCAACTTGAGTGCCATGGGGTGGTAATCATTTAGGCAGGTTACCTTCATTTTCTTGAGCACAGGGAATATGGTGGTCTGTTTGAAACATGTAGGTATTACAGACTTGGTCAGGGAGAGGTTGAAAATGTCAGTGAAGACACTTGCCAGTTGGTACGCACATGCTTTGAGTACACGTCCTGGTAATCCGTCTGGTCCCAAGACTTTGTGAATGTTGACCTGTTTAAAGGTCTTGCTGACATGGGCTACAGAGAGTGTGATCACACAGTCGTCCAGAATAGCTGGTGCTCTCATGCATGCTTTAGTGTTGCTTGCCTCCAAGCGAGCATAAAAGGCATTTAGCTCATCTGGTAGGTCCATGTCACTGGGCAGCTCGCGGCTGGGTTTCCCTTTGTAGTCCGTAATAGTTTTCAAGGCCTGCCACATCCGACGAGCGTTAGAGCCGGTGTAGTAGAATTCAATCTTAGTCCTGTACTGACGCTTTGCCTCTTTGATGGTTTGTCTGAGGGAATAGTGGCTTCTGGTTGGGATATGTACGTACGGTCACTGTTGGGATGACGTCGTCGATGCACTTACTGATGAAGCCGTTGACTGAAGTGGTATACTCCTCAATGCCATTGGATGAATCCCAGAACATATTCCAGTCTGTGCTGCAAAACAGTCCTGTAGCTTAGCATCCGCGTCATCTGACCACTTCCGTATTGAGCGAGTCACTGGTACTTCCTGCTTAAGTTTTTGTTTGTAAGCAGGAATCAGGAGGATGTAATTATGGTCAGATTTCCCAAATGGTGGTCGAGGGAATGATTTGTTCGCGTCTCCGTGCTGAATAAACGTTTGGGGAAAAGACGACAGCTGTGGTGTAGCCTACTGGTGATCCTTATATCACTTATTATTGCTATCTAGGCTACATAGCGCATTGATGTGAATCACACTGCTGCCATCTCATTTAGCTATTTGCACCAAACAGATTGCGGTTGTTGTGGATGGCTGTTCACCAATGTATAGGCCTATGTGTATTTTAAACCCGATAATGGTTGAATTTAAGTTTAAGCTGCCTATCAGTGGACAGCCAGTGAAAAATGCTCTCTTGTAAGAGCTGCATAGTGTGGATCCTAGACTATGGAATATGAGTTTGATGGAGTTTCATATGCTGCATTTGCCATTGACATTGCATTTATGTTTTTGTTGGTGACACTTTGATATCTCAATTATTTTGCATCTGTTTAAGTCTATCAAAAGTGTGTGAGTTTGAGCATGTGTCATTTAGGCCAATGGATTTAAAAAAAATTCTGCACAAATAAGATAAAAGCACATGGTCACTCAGTAATAAAATCCCCACTCGTGGTCTTCTTAAAATAAACTACAATTTATCCATTCTAAACTCCTCGTGTTATTGTTCGCCATACTGATCAAAAACTGGTTTAATGTAAGATTAACACAAGTGGGCCTTTCATTGCGCAATCTAATTCCTGCTGATTAAAATGTCCTGCCTAACTGACACATGCTGAAACTTCCACACTTTTGATAGACTTAAACAGCTGCAAATAATCTAGATATCAAAGCGTCACCAATAAAAACTTATCAATAGCACTATAGCAAATGCAGCATATGGCATTCATTTTCACATGCAAATAGCACTTTTTTTGTAGTGCTCAAAGCATGCCATTCCATTTCTTTTCCAACTCGAAGCAGCCCAATCAGTCCTCCATGACAACAACATGATAAACAACAAAGTAGGCTAATAAAACCTTAGTTCAGGTAAAACTATTTGGCTAATCTATATTTCCTACTTTTGAAGACCAACGGGTAATACATTAATTGGAAATCTGGCTTTTGTTTTTAATATAAAGATCTAGCCTAATTGCATTGCTATCTGTATTATAGTCTCACATTGCCATACCTCCAAAGTCACATAGTTGCCACTGTTCCCTTGGAGGTCTGGAGAATTTAGTTTTCCGTCTGGGTAGTCATTGCCTATGCTAGTTTCTAAGAGCAGGTTTTCAAGTTATCAAGGGTGGCCGACAGTCTTTCAATTGACGTTTAAAGTTGATTACACCGAATGCACTTGTAGATAACAGACATGGAAGATGGTGAAATTGCAGCTCCAGCTGTCAGTAAAGGGAGAGTGTAGGCTTCTGGATAGCGCCGGTAGGACATTATGAAAAGATTCTCCAGTCCAGTCCCTAGAGGGGAAAACTTTGAGCACAGAGAGATAATAACAACACAATATTCAGTGTTGTCTAAATGGAGAATAATGAAGCCTGTTTCTTTGTGCTGTTTTCTGTCCTCAGAAATGGAAAGCTGTGAAAGCCTGCTTGCAGATGAAGAGAGAGGTACAAATGAATGTCCCAAGAGACTTAGGCTATATCCTATATGTCATGCATTATACGTATGTGTAGGTCTACCTATGTTAGCAAATGTTGTATACAAAAATACAGTTAGTGTCACTCACAATGTATAAACCTATTACACTTGGAGCAGGACAACCCTGCTAGAGGTCTGACGGGTGCGCAGCGTTATGTTTCTGCCCAGCAATAACACACCCGATTCAACTTATCAAATCTAATGAGTTCAACATCTAGTGTGCTATTGCTGGGCTGGAATAGAAGTCTGCTCACCCAGTAGATCAGGGATCAGCGGAGCAAGGTTGGCCACCACTGGTATGGACTTTTTTTTATTCACTTGAAATTATGCTTCAGTAAAATTAGCCTACCTGTTACTACTCAATTATCTATTGTTGTTTAGACTAAGATGTCTAATCTTTACACACAAGTTATCTTATTTGTACATTTTGAAGTGATTATGTGTTTATTCTTTGAAGTGAAGTGTTTAAACTATTATACGAAATGAACTTGTGTTAATGTTGATTAATAACGTATCACAATCCTGCAATAAAGAAGGGACGGGCTTCTGTCTGTAATGTGTCTGTGTTTTGATTACATTCTTTATTTTACTAGGATCCCCGTTAGCCGACGTCAATGGTGACAGCTCGTCTTACTGGGGTTCAATTTACATACAGTGCATTTGGAAAGTATTCAGACCCTTTGACTTTTTGTTACGTTAGAGCCTTATTCCAAAATGGATTAAGTCATTTTATCCGCTCATCAATCTACACAAAACAACACTTATGACAACATCCAGCTCAAGTGCAGGGCGCGAAATTCAAAAGATATTTTTTTTAAATATTTAACTTTCACACATTAACAAGTCCAAGACACCAGATGAAAGGTACACATCTTGTGAATCAAGCCAACATGTCCGATTTTTTAAATGTTTTACAGGGAAGACACAATATGTAAATCTATTAGCTAACCACGTTAGCAAAAGACACCACTATTCTTACTCCATCAGTTTTTTACTCCATCAGTAGCTATCACAAATTCGACCAAATAAAGATATAAATAGCCACTAACCAAGAAACAACTTCATCAGATGACAGTCTGTTAACATATTTATTGTATAGCATATGTTTTGTTCGAAAAATGTGCATATTTCAGGTATAAATCATAGTTTACATTTCAGCTACAATCAGAAATTGCACCGAAAGCAGCCATAATATTTACAGACACCAACGTCAAATACCTAATTACTCATCATAAAACATTTCTGAAAAATACATAGTGTACAGCAATTGAAAGACAGGCATCTTGTGATTCCAGACAATATTTCCGATTTATTAAATGTTTTACAGCGAAAACAAAATGTAGCGTTATATTAGCGTAGCCACAATAGCCAGAAACACTTGGGCGCCCACGACCAGTTCACATGCACGACAGATATTAGAAATAGCATCATAAAATGTTTCTTACTTTTGGTGATCTTCCGTCAGAATGTTGGACAAGGTGTCCTTTGTCCAGAACAGTCGTTGTTTTGATCTGGAACGGCAAATATCCCTCTTCATTTAGCATGGGCACTTGCCAAGTGGCACGGATCACTCCAACGTCAACAAAGTCAGAGAACGGAACACGGCAAAACTCCCGAAAAAATTTCAATAATCTGATTAAACTATATTGAAAAAACATACGTTACGATGATATGGTCACATGTATCAAATAAAATCTAAACCGGAGATGTTAGTCGTCCATAACGACAGCTAAACAGAAGGCAAATTCATGTCCTCTTTCGCGCGCTCCAGAAACAGGAAATGGACGGTCACGTCAAACAAAGAGCTTTAATTCCACCTCAGACCAAGATAAACACGACATTTTTTCTCTCACCGCCTCTTGACAACCAGGGGAAGGTGTATGAAGTGTATGTAGACTCTTACGTATCACGCCCATGTATAGGCATGAAGTTGAACAGAGCATCGATTTCTGACATTCCACTTCCTGGTCAGGAAGTGTGCTGCAGAATGACTTCTGTTTCACTCAGAGAAATAATTCAAACGGTTTTAGAAACTAGAGAGTGTTTTCTATCCAATAGTAATAATAATATGCATATTGTACGAGCAAGAATTGAGTACGAGTCCGTTTGAAATGGGCACGATTTAACTGGCTACTCAATACTGCCCCTTGCAGCCATAACAGGTTAAGAGCTTGTAAGAAAGCGTTTCATTGTAAGGTCTACCCTGTTTTATTCGGCGCATGTTACAAATACAATTTGATTTGATTTGATTTTGAGTAGCCCAGCCAGTTGAACTAAGATCATGAGGCATTTGTACTTTATCAGTCCAAAAATACTTTACTTTATCAGTCCAAAAATACTTTACTTTATCAGTCCAAAAATACTTTACTTTATCAGTCCAAAAATACTTTACTTTATCAGTCCAAAAATACTTTACTTTATCAGTCCAAAAATACTTTACTTTATCAGTCCAAAAATGGATGTAGCAACTAAGGATTGCCCCATTAAATGCATGCATTCCAGGAGCAGTATTTCTCTCTCTCTCTCTCTCTCTCTCTCTCTCTCTCTCTCTCTCTCTCTCTCTCTCTAAAATATCTCCGGAGATTCTGGTGAATCGTTGCTACGTATTCACAATGTATAACCAGGATTTGAAGCTATAAATATGCACATTTTCGAACAAAACATAAATGTATTGTATAACATGATGTTATAATGCTGTCATCTGATGAAGTTGTCCAAAGGTTAGTGATTAATGTTATATATTTTGCTGGTTTTTGCGAAAGCTACCTTTGCCTGTGAATAAATGCGTTTGTGTGTTTGGCTATTGTGGTAAGCTAATATAATTCTATATTGTGTTTTCGTTGTAAAACACTTAAAAAATCAGAAATATTGGCTGGATTCACAAGATGTTTATCTTTCATTTGCTGTACACCATGTATTTTTCATAAATGTTTTATGATGAGTATTTATGTATTTCACGTTGCTCTCTGTAATTATTCTGGCTGCTTTGGTGCTATTTGTGATGGTGGCTGCAATGTAAAACCAGGATTTGTAGCTATAAATATGCACATTTTCGAACAAAACATAAATGTATTGTATAACATGATGTTATAAGACTGTCATCTGATGAAGTTGTTCAAGGTTAGTGAATAATTTTATCTCTATTTGTGGGTTTTGTGAAAGCTACCTATGCGGTGGAAACATGGTGAAAACATGGCGTTGTGTGTTTGGCTATTGTGGTGAGCTAATATAAATATATATTGTGTTTTTGCTGTAAAACATTTTAAAAATTCGAAATGATGGCTGGAATCACAAGATGTTTATCTTTCATTTGCTGTATTGGACTTGTGATTTCATGAAATTATATTATATGATATCCCTGTCGCGTTAGGCTAGGCTATGCTAGTCAGCTTTTTTGATGAGGAGGATCCCGGATCCGGGAGAGAGAAGCGGTAGAGGTTTTAACTGACTTGCCTAGTTAAATAAAGGTTAAATGAAATCATTTTAAAGTAAAATTATAACTGACTTTGACAGCTCTCTCTCTCTCTCTCTCTCTCTCTCTCTCATTTCAGCTTTTTTATATTGTCATGCAAATGTTCCTGCTTTCTTAAGGGTAGGCCTCGGAGTTCTTTTGAGCGTGACTCCTACACAGTACATCAGGTTCTGCTGTGATTGTACGCATTCATGACGATCATACTTCTCTGAAAGGAGCTAAAGGAGATATATACACAATGAGATGATGTCACAGGAGGCTGCTGAGGGGAGGACGGCTCAAAATGATGGCCAGAAAAGAGCAAATGGAATGGCATCAAACACCTGGAAACCATGGAAACCATGTGTTTGATGTATTTGATACAATTCCACTCACTCTGCTCCAGTCATTAACACGAGCTCGTTCTCCCCAGTTATGTTGCCACCAGCCTCCTGTGGATTATGTGATTACACATAACCTTGCACATAACCTTCTAATAAGAAAACAGGAACATTTACATGAGGACTTAGCCTGTCAGCATTCATCACAAATGTAACAAGTTGGTAGGTCATGTTTGTACTAAATATGGGTCAGTGTCAAGCAGCTGTTGGCTGGAGATGAAAACAGAGGCTTGATGAGAGTGGATAAGTGAGGTGACTAGGATTAATACTAACCAGAGGGAAAATCTCATGCGCTTTATTCATCCCCCCGATCTCTACCAGACGTCGGCTGGGACCAGGTATCAGGCTGGACATTTCTAACACACACCGTATGTGGTGTGTGTGTGTGTGTGTGTGTGTGTTTGCGTGTGTGTGAGCGTTTGCGTGTGTGTGAGCGTTTGCGTGTGTGTGAGCGTTTGCATGCGTGTGAGCGTTTGCATGCGTGTGAGCGTTTGCATGCGTGCGTGTGTTTATGTGTGTGTGTGTGTGTGTTGGAGTGTCAGTGTAGTATGTGTGAGTGTGTAGGTAAAGTATAGAGCATAGAGCCAGTGCAGGGAGTCAATGCAAAACAATTAAGATAAAAAAATCATAATAAAGGGGGTCGATGTCAATTGTCCTGGTAGCCACTTGTTTAACTACAGTATTTAGCAGTCTTATAGCTTGGGGATAAAAGCTTTTCAGGTGCCTTTTGGTCACAGACTTGGCACTCCTGTACCGCTTGCCGTGGGGTAGCAGAGAGAACAGTCTATGCATAGGGTGGCTGGAGTCTTTGACCATTTGTAAGGCCTTCCTCTGACACCGCCTGGTGTAGAGGTCCTTGAGTGGCCAAGCCAGAGCCTGGACATGAACCCGATTGAACATCTCTGGAGAGACCTGAAAATAGCTGTGCAGCAGCGCTCCCCATCCAACCTGAAAGAACTTGAGATGATCTGCAGAGAAAAATGGGAGAAACTCCCCAAATACAGGTGTGCCAAGCTTATAGCGTCACAGGCAAGAATACTTGAGGCTGTAATCGCCTCCAAAGGTGCTTCAACAAAGTACTGAGTAAAGGGTCTGAATGCTTATCTAAATGTGATAGTTCAGGTTTTTATTTACATTTGCAAAAATTTCAAAAAAATCTGTTTTTCTTTGACATTATGAGATATTGTGTGTAGATTGATGAGGGGGGAAAAACGATTGAATACTTTTTAGAATAAGGCTGCAACGTAACCAAATGTGGAAAAAGTCAAGGGGTCTGAATACTTTCCGAATGCACTGTGGAAATTTGTTCTAAAGCTGTATCCGTACCCATTGGATACAGTGATCACAATATAGTGGCTATATCCAGGAAAGCCAGAGTTCCAACAGCTGGGCCTAAAATAGTGTAAAAGACATCATACAACAGATTTTGCTGTGACTCTTATGTGTATGATGTAAAAAATATTTGTTGGTCTGATTTGATTAATAAGGAGCATCCAGACGCTGGACTTTAATTCAAGAAAAATTGCTTCTTCCAATTATGGATAAACATTGACCTGTTAAGAAACTGACTGTTAGAACTGTTAAGGCTCCATGGATTGATGAGGAAGTGTAAACTGTATGGTTGAAAGAGATGGAGCAAAAGGAGTGGCTAATAAGTCTGGCTGCACATCTGACTGGCTGATTTTCTGCAGTTTGAGAAATGATGTGACTAAACTCAACAAAAAGAAGAAGAAACTGTATTATGAAGCCAAGATCAATGATATAAAGAATGATAGAAGAAAACTTTGGAGTATTTTAAATGAAATCATGGGCAGAAAGACAAATTCAACTCCATCTTTCATCGAATCAGATGGCTTATTCATCACACAACCATTTGATGTTGCCAATTATTTTAATGATCACTTCATTGGCAAAGTGGGCAAACTTAGGCAGGAAATGCCAACAATGAACAGTGAGCCATCGTTCTCGTATGAAAAAAACTAATAATGAAAGAAAAGCATTGCAAGTTTGAATTTTGTACAGTTAGCGTGGGAGAGGTAGAAAAAGTATTGTTATCAGTCAAGAATGACTAACCTGGCATTGACAACTTAGATGGAAAGCTACTAGGGATGGTAGCTGACTCTGTAGCCACTCCTATCTGTCATATCTTTAATCTGAGCCTAGAGGAAAGTCTTTGTTCTCAGGCCTGGAGGGATTTTTGCAATATAGTTTGGCTGTTAGAACCAGTAAAGGCCGC
This sequence comes from Salvelinus namaycush, assembly GCF_016432855.1. Lineage (NCBI taxonomy): Eukaryota > Metazoa > Chordata > Actinopteri > Salmoniformes > Salmonidae > Salvelinus > Salvelinus namaycush. Next base: position 29,804,262 of record NC_052338.1, read on the forward strand.
TTTACCATTCTTGGGTAGCAGAATTACTTTGGCTTCCCTCCAGGCCTGAAGACAAAGACTTTCCTATCGGCTCAGATTAAAGATACGACAGATAGGAGTGGCTATAGAGTCAACAGTTTGGGTAAATCGAATGTTACATTACTGGTTACAATTTTGAACAGGTAACTAGTAACTGTAACAGATTACATTTAGAAAGTAAACTAACCCGCCCTGCAAATAAAGATGGTAAAAATTTAAATAAATGTTCTGGAATAAAGGATAATAGGAATATTTGAGATGAAAGGTCTCAAACCATAAGGCAGCTATATAATAATGGGTGCAGGTAGCCTGATGGGTAGGAGCGTTGGTCCAGCAACTGAATCTCCCAGCCGACAAAGTAAATACATGTTGTTCTGCCCCTGAGCAAGGCAGCTAACCGCCAACAACAACTGTTCCCTGGGCGCTGATGATGTTGATTAAGACAGTCTCCTGCACCTTTCCGATTCAGAGGGGTTGGGTTAAATGCAGGAGACACATTTCAGTTGTACAACTGACTGACTAGGTATCCCCCTTTCCCTTAATAGTACCGTTTTCTTTTTTCTAAATCTCCTTAACTACCACATTAGCCTGCTATCCATATTTTCCATTTCTCCTGCTAGACACAAAGTACATTTCAATGTCACGTGAAATCCACCCTTGAAATATCCAACTCGCTATTGAACATATACTGTAGGTCATATTAAGAATATGTTGCCTGTGTATCTGGGCTGTGAGAGAAAAAGGCATGGCTGATTGATTTGGTCATTTATAGGTATACAAGGGAGTATTCCAAGCTGAAAGGTAATTTAACAGTTTAAAGCTGCAATCCTTAATTTATATATTTACAGTGGCTCCCCCGCCACAGTTTCAGTAAAATGCTGAGGGCAAGGGCTTGAGAAATGCTACCATTCTCAAATCCTCTCCTCGCTCTACATAAATTTTATCTTGGAGCTAGGGGAACAATTTTTTCAGCTTTTTTATATTGTTAAGCAAATGTTCCTGCTTTCTTAACTTCTTGTCAATATGGGGGCGCTGTTTCCCCATTGGAAAAAATAGTGCCCAAATTAAACTGCCTCGTACTCAATTCTTGCTCGTACAATATGCATATTATTATTACTATTGGATAGAAAACACTCTCTAGTTTCTAAAACCGTTTGAATTATGTCTGTGAGTGAAACAGAACTGGACTTTGAAAATGCTGAAATCTGCTCGCTGTTCCCAGAACAGTTTATTAATTTGCCTGTCCTCTATTGGTTGAGATGCACTGCATACGCCTTCCCCTGGGTGTCAGCGAATAGAGGGACTTGAAATGGAGTCTCTAGGCAGATCTGAAAGTTTATAAATTGCTTGGAAACGAGGTGTCCGCTCTTTTGACTCTTCGCTCTGACGCAGGAACGACCTTGGCATGTCGTGCTAGAAGCTCCTGTTTTAGCTCTTAGATATATCCGGCTCTGTTTTTATTCGATATAGGTGTTAAAGACATCATAATGTTGTTATTTTAAACCGAGTTATATCAGTTTATGTCAGTATATTGCGATTTTCGGGTATTTCATTTCCTGGCGTTCTAGGGGGGTTGGGTATCTCTCTCTCTCATGCTAATGTTTACTGCTAATTGCAACGTGGAAGAGGACGTTCTCCAACCTAGCAACGATTCTTTTGGACAAAGGACACCTTTCCTAAGATTCTGATGAGAGTTCATCAAAAAGTAAGAACTATTTATGCTGATAATTCGTTCTGTTGAAAAATGTCAAATAATAATTCCGCCATGAATTTCGGTGCATCTCGCTTTAGCGCACGCTGTATGCTTGAAGTAACGTTAATTTAAAAAATGTAACCCAGCGATTGCATTAAGAACTAATTTGTCTTTCAATTGCTGTCCAACCTGTATTTTTTAGTCAAGTTTTGGAATAGTTACTGATTAGAATAGGTGCCTCTTCAAAGATTTCTCCTGCCATTTTCTGGGCAGCTTTGCTACTTTTCTCATTGTATAACCACGATTTGTGCCGCTAAATATGCAAATTTTCGAACAAACTCTATATGCATTGTGTAATATGATGTTATAGGACTGTCATCTGAAGAATTCTGAGAAGGTTAGTGAAAAAATTAATATCTTTTGGTGGTTTATACGTAATCGCTATGTTTGGCTTGAATCAATGCTGTTGTGCTGTTTGCTATTGTGGTATGCTAATATAACGCTATATTTTGTTTTCGCTGTAAAACACTTAGAAAATCTGAAATATTGTCTGGATTCACAAGATCTGTGTCTTTCAATTGCTGTACGCTGTGTATTTTTAAGAAATGTTTTATGATGAGTAATTAGGTAATACACGTTGCTCTCTGTAGTTATTCTAGTCGCTTTGGTGAGAGTTGTGATGGTGGCTGCAATGGTAAACTATGATTTATACCTGAAATATGCAAATTTTTCTAACAAAACATATGCTATACAATAAATATGTTATCAGACTGTCATCTGATGAAGTTGTTTCTTGGTTAGTGGCTATTTATATCTTTATTTGGTCGAATTTGTGACAGCTACTGATGGAGTAAAAAACTGGTGGAGTAAAAAAAGTGGTGTCTTTTGCTAACGTGGTTAGCTAATAGATTTACATAGTGTCTTCCCTGTAAAACATTTTAAAAATCAGAAATGATGGCTGGATTCACAAGATGTGTATCTTTCATCTGGTGTCTTGGACTTGTGATTTAATGATATTTAGATGCTAGTATTTACTTGTGACGCTATGCTAGGCTATGCTAGTAGCTTTTCTACTGATGGGGGTGCTCCCGGATCCGGGTTTGGGAGGCGTTAGAGGTTAAAAGCCTCGGCCACTAGGAGCGCCGCCTCTAGATGAATATTTCCTATGTTTGCTGATGGTCCTAAGACCGCACTCATTGAGTGCGGTCTTAGTGCCAGTGTTGGTTTGTGGTGGTTAGTAGAAAGCTATGAAAAAATACAGATGAAAATTATCCCGGTAAATAATATGGTCTACAGTTTATCACAAGGTATTCTAACTCAGGCATGCAGAGTGTCGAGACACCCTAAAGAATTAGAGATTGCGCACCAGCTGTTGTTAATAAAGAGACATCCCTGATCTTACCGGACTCTGACGTTCAGTCCTGCGGATGCATAGAAAAAACAGCTAGATTCATGTTATTCATGTCTTTGTTCAGCCGTGACTCAGAGAAGCATAATATATTACAGTTCTTAATGTCCCGTTGATAGGATAGCCTCGAACGGAGCTCATCCAGTTTATTTTCCAGCGATTGCATATTCGCCAAAAGGACAGAGGGTAGAGACGATTTATTAGAGATGGACCAGGTATCAGCCTGGATATTTTTAACACAGATCCTCAACCAGGGACCAGGTATCAGCTAGGGTTCTTACAGTGACCGTATTACCGCCACACATGCGGTCACGAGTCATTACCGTTAGTCACGGTAATTAGGCTTCTCCAAACGCTGATGCTACTGATGGTCATTAGTAACCTATCAAACGCTCTAACTGCCTGGATCACAACACTCTATTGTTCCTCTAATCACTCTGACATCAATGCATTTTTAAAGGCTATGCAAATGCATGAGAAAAGAGAGTTATGATGACCTCAATTAAGAAGAGGAGGATCCCATCAGCTTTTAATAGGCTAGGTGTACTACATGTATTTCTCAACTTTCCTAATATTAAGCACATTACTTCTCTTTACAACAGGAGTATAGCCTACCTGGCTGGCAAGAAAATGAACCACAGGAAAAGTGTCCTCCATTCGTTATTTAAGTGCATAGATGACGCTTCCCCCCCTGCCCCTGTTTCGAGACTAAATCAAATCAAAACAAATTTCACACATATATTATTTAGTATATGTAAAGACCAGGAGCGCTGAGCCGGCAAGATCCATCCTGGCTGAATGCCCACTCTAGTACGGCAACTGCGAGAAGCTGGAACAGAGCACACCAGGCTGTGAATGCGCACTGGAGACACCGTGCGCATCACCGCATAACACGGTGCCTGACCGGTCACACGATCCCTACGGTAAGCACGGGGAGTTGGCTCAGGTCTAAACCCTGACTCCGCCAATCTCCCCGTTCCCCCCCCCCAAAAAAAATAAATTGGGAGCTGCCTCTTGGGCTTCCGTTGTTGAGCTATCTCCTCGTATCGTCGCTGTTCCGCTTTTGCTGCCTCTATCTCCTCCTTCAGACGGCGATACCTCCCGACCCTTGTCCAGGGTCCTGCTCCCTCCAGGATTTCCTCCCAGGTCCAGTCCTCCTGACCACGCTGCTTGGTCCGTTGGTGGTGGGATCTTCTCTTATGTCCGTCGTTAAATGAAGACCAAGGTGCAGTATGGTAGGCGTACATTTTCTTTAATATTAAATGTTCCACCAAAAAAAACAATAAACAACTCAACGAACGTAAAGTTAGGAGTGCAACACCTGCAACACAAAAGACAAGATCCCACAACTGAAGGTGGGAAAAAGGGCTGCCTAAGTATGATCCCCAATCAGAGACAACGATAGACAGCTGCCTCTGATTGGGAACCATACTCGGCCAACAAAGAAATATAAACATAGATTTCCCACCCTAGTCACACCCTGACCTACCAAATAGAGAATTAAAAGGATCTCTACGGTCAGGGCGTGAAACGTATAGCCTGCTGCTGTGTGTGCATTGCTGCACTTATACTGTGATGAAATAGCCTAATAGTTTATCAACATTTTAACTAAAAGTTATTATCTGTTGCATCAGCCTCATTACTTTTAAAAGTTTTTTGATGCTTGTGGTTGTATTAATTTAGGATCTATCACATCCCACAACTGTCCCAGACTATGTTTGGAATATTTATTTCTCGCACAGAATAGAATAGGTCAACTTCTGTTCTATGGGGGATAGTAGATTGACATAGGCTAGTGCTTTTGCTGTTCGTTAGGCCTACTCATCTTGTTGGCTGACGAAAAGTAAATGTGAACAGTTCTTCCAACATCTTATATGACTTGGAATTTTATAAGGATGCTCACAGTTGCGGCCCCTATGTGTCTGTCTTCACTTGTAGCCTGTGAGAAAGACCCAATCATGTGACGGGCATTGGCAAATAAGAATTTAAATATCTGAGAGAGCCATGTGAGTGAGAGGTGCTTCAGAGCACGCAGCCGGAAGATGGGAATTATAGTTGTTATATTCAGCCCAAGGGCACAATGGCCACTGGCCACAAAAGGCCTGGATTTGTTTAGTGGGCATTACGGTCACACAAAGGGGATGCCACCGCGAAATTCGAGGCATTATCAAGTACTTGTCAAATTGTGAATGAGAGACTCATGCCTTTATGCAACTTTTTTCCAATCATCATTAGAGTCGCATCATGCAGCGTTAGAATGTATAAAAAATCATAACATATAGCCCAACGTTTGTAGAAGAACTAAAGTTGCATTAATAACAAAATTAAGCATATACTAGGAGGACCTGTTTCTTTGTTAACTGCTCAACGCACATGTGCACACTCCCTCAAATTGTTTGGAGAAAATGTGATATATATTTTATTCAGCTATGTTCAATTGTATTCTTTATACTATAAAATAATAGAAAATAATGCCACGGAGTTATAAGCAAATCTTGTCTGCTAAATTAACTAGTGTAGCCCACAGCCATATGGCATAGCTGTCACGATCGTCTTCCTGAGAGAGAGAGGACCAAGGCGCAGCGTGTGCAAAATACATCTCTTTATTTTGGAAAAGAGAAAAAAAACGAAACGAACACTATACACAAACTAACAAAACAACAAACGACCGTGAAGCTACAAACGTTAGTGCACACACAAGCTACAAACGTTCAACATAGACAACACCCCACAAAAACCTACTGCCTATGACTGCCTTAAATATGGCTCCCAATCAGAGACAATGAATGACAGCTGTCTCTGATTGAGAACCAATCTAGGCAGCCATAGACATAACTAGACAACACTACTCTAACTCTGCCCCATACACATACAACACCCCTAGACATTACAAAACACATACCTTCCCCATGTCACACCCTGACCTAACTAAAAAACATAAAGAAAACAAAGAATACTAAGGCCAGGGCGTGACAGTACCCCCCCCCCCCCCCAAAGGTGCGGACTCCGACCGCACAACCCGAAATAGAAAGGGGAGGGTACGGGGTGGGCCCCATCATGGCGGCGGCTCGGGTGCGGGACGTGGCCCCCACTCCACCATTGTCAATACCCGCCTTGGTAACCTCCTCCAAATGGCCACCCTCCAAATTAACCCCACCGGACTAAGGGGCAGCACCGGACTAAGGGGCAGCACCGGACTAAGGGGCAGCACCGGACTAAGGGGCAGCACCGGACTAAGGGGCAGCACCGGAATGAGGGACAACACCAGAATGAGAGGCAACACCAGAATGAGGGGCAACACCAGAATGAGGGGCAACTCCGAAGTGAAGTGCAGCTCCGGACTGAGGGGCAGCACCGGACTGAGGGGCAGCACCGGACTGAGGGGCAGCACCGGACTGGATGGCAGATCCTGGCTGGCTGGCGGCTCTGGCGGATCCTGGCTGGCTGGCGGCTCTGGCAGATCCTGGCTGGCTGGCTCTGACGGATCCTGGCTGGCTGGCTCTGGCGGATCCTGGCTGGATGACGGCCCTGGCTGGTCATGGCTGGATGACGGCTCTGGCTGGTCATGGCTGGCTGGCTCTGGCGGATCCTGGCTGGATGACGGCTCTGGCTGGTCATGGCTGGATGACGGCTCTGGCTGGTCATGGCTGGATGACGGCTCTGGCTGGTCATGGCTGGATGACGGCTCTGGCTGGTCATGGCTGGATGACGGCTCTGGCTGGTCATGGCTGGATGACGGCTCTGGCTGGTCATGGCTCGCTGACGGCTCTGGCTGGTCATGGCTCGCTGACGGCTCTGGCTGGTCATGGCTCGCTGACGGCTCTGGCTGGTCATGGCTCGCTGACGGCTCTGGCTGATCCTGTCTGGCGGAAGGCTCTGGCTGATCCTGTCTGGCGGAAGGCTCTGGCTGATCCTGTCTGGCGGAAGGCTCTGGCTGATCCTGTCTGGCGGAAGGCTCTGGCTGATCCTGTCTGGCGGAAGGCTCTGGCTGCTCCGGTCTGGCGGAAGGCTCTGGCTGCTCCTGTCTGGCGGAAGGCTCTAGCGGCTCCTGTCTGGCGGAAGGCTCTAGCGGCTCCTGTCTGGCGGACGGCTCTGAAGGCTCATGGCAGACGGGCGGCTTTGCAGGCTCAGTACAGACGGGCGGCTTTGAAAGCTCAGTACAGACAGGCAGTTCATGCGGCGCTTGGCAGACGGACAGTTCAGACGGCGTTGGGCAGACGGGCAGTTCAGGCGCCGTTGGGCAGACGGGCAGTTCAGGCACCGTTGGGCAGACGGGCAGTTCAAGCGCCGTTGGGCAGACGGGCAGTTCAGACGCCGTTGGGCAGACGGCAGACTCTGGCCGGCTGAGACGCACTGTAGGCCTGGTGCGTGGTGCCGGAACTGGTGGTACCGGACTGGAGACACGCACCTCAAGGCTAGTGCGGGGAGCAGGAACAGGGCACACTGAGTTCTCAAGGCGCACTATAGGACTGGTGCGTGGTACCGGGACTGGTGGTACCGGGCTGAGGGCACGCACCTCAGGACGAGTGCGGGGAGAAAGATCAGTGCGTACAGGGCTCTGGAGACGCACATGAGGCTTGGTGCGTGGTGCCGGAACTGGAGGCACTGGGCTGGATACATGCACCACAGGGAGAGTGCGTGGAGGAGGAACAGGGCTCTGGAGAGGCACAGGAGGCTTAGTGCGTGGTGTCAGCACTGGTGGTACTGGGCTGGGGACACGCACCACAGGGCTAGTGCGAGGAGCAGTAACAGGACGCACAGGACTCTGGAGACGCACAGGAGGCTTTGTGCGTGCTGTAGGCACTGTCTTAACCAGACGGCTAGCACGCACCTCAGGACGAGTATGGAGAGCTGTTCCCGGTGACATTAACTCACCAACACGTTCATTCGGACGGATGCCGTGCCTCATGCACCAAACCAGTACATCCCTCATAACTCTCTCCTCCAATTTCTCCATTAATTCCTTTACTGTCTCTGCGTCGCTCACCTCCAAATCCGCCCTCACCGGCTCCCTACGGTAAGCAGGAGGAGTTGGCTCACGTCTCCCGACTGACCCAACTAAACTACCCGAGAGCCCCCCCCAATAAATTTTTGGGTTTGACTTACGGGCTTCCAGCCTTGTTTCCGTGCTGCCTCCTCATATCGCCGCCTCTCTGCTTTCGCTGCCTCCAGCTCAGCTTTGGGGCGGCGATATTCTCCTGGTTGAGCCCAGGGTCCCTTTCCGTCCAATATTTCCTCCCAAGTCCACGAGTCCTGGTTCCACTCACGCTGCTTGATCCATGGTTGGTGGGGTGTTCTGTCACGATCGTCTTCCTGAGAGAGAGAGGACCAAGGCGCAGCGTGTGCAAAATACATCTCTTTATTTTGGAAAAGAGAAAAAACACGAAACGAACACTATACACAAACTAACAAAACAACAAACGACCGTGAAGCTACAAACGTTAGTGCACACACAAGCTACAAACGTTCAACATAGACAACACCCCACAAAAACCTACTGCCTATGGCTGCCTTAAATATGGCTCCCAATCAGAGACAATGAATGACAGCTGTCTCTGATTGAGAACCAATCTAGGCAGCCATAGACATAACTAGACAACACTACTCTAACTCTGCCCCATACACATACAACACCCCTAGACATTACAAAACACATACCTTCCCCATGTCACACCCTGACCTAACTAAAAAACATAAAGAAAACAAAGAATACTAAGGCCAGGGCGTGACAATAGCCATATCATTGCCTAACATAAGGACAACTCAGAGTATGCTATTCTGTTATTCTGAAATAAACTACATTTCTTCATATCATGTTTCTTTAGACCTGTCTAAAATACATCATGGATTTAATGTGATGCTGTAGGCTATATTACATGGATTTATTAGACATTTTAAAATGTGGATGTCTGCATCATTGGCCTGTAGACTATGCGTGGAAGCCAGGAAATGCTAAATGTGTTTATGTTAATTAACGGTCAATTACCGTCAGACCGGCAGTTATTTGCTTGACAATTACCGGCTGACAAAATGTCATGACCGCCACAGCCCTAGTATCAGCCTGGACATTTCTAACAACAGGCCCACTGATTAAACATGGACCAGCCCATCTGGCATTTGCCCAAAGTTCACAATGGCTATTTTGTATGTGTTCTCTAGGCCTACCTCATGCTAGCTGTAAACATACATGTTTAAATGGCCCAGTTGGTTTATCTTTCTAAACTCAGGTGGTTTATCCTTCAAACCAATTACTGGATGTACTGTAATATGTACATTACCTCAAGGGAGTAACATGAAAAAAGACGTTATTTTTGTCTTCAAATTAACATTCAAGTGCACTGCTAGGTTTTCCTGCCGGGGTTTTCTGCTGGGTGTTCCTTGATCTTCAGTCAGATCCTTATCAGTTCTACAGTATCTGTGTGAATCATAGGATCACTACTGGTGCCTCAAGTGACTCTTGAAGATATATACAGTAGAGTTCCATTATAGTCAAGAATTATGAGCTATTGATATACATCTCTTCACACCAATATTATAGACAAGGTCAAACATACAGCTGGATGGAGAACAAAACAAGCCTAGCAAGATGAGGGCCTCCCTGATTCAGCTCCACCAGATATATGATAGAAAGATGGTGTTCGGAAATAGGGAAAGAAAGGAAGAGGAAGAAGAGAGAGGGAGAAGAGAGGAAGGATACTGTGGATGAGGAGAGATGAAAGCACGGGAAGGAGAGGGAGAGAGAGAAAGAGAGAGAGAGAGCAATGAACAAAGTCAAAATGGCATACAATATTCATCCTAGCAATTCATTCTAGATAGTGAATTATGGGCAGGCCAGTAAGTGGTATCAGCATATCAGTGGCCAGATTTCTCTTATATAGCGGATTAGATTTTGTAGGAGGATGTTTGTGATTTCATCAGTACTAAAATCAATTAATTCGATTTTATTTATCTAGCACTTTGTAGAAATACAAATTTCGTCTAGATTTTTTAAAACAGGATGTGTAATAATGTTTGTGAATTGTGAATATGGGTGCATCCATAATGGCCCCCTACTCCTGACACAGTGCGCTACTTTTGACCAGACTCATCTAGCTATGCCCTCAGAGCAGCCCAGCTGGCTGTTGTGTTCTCTGACATTTTCAATCTCTCCCTAGCTCAAGCCTTTATACCCACCTGCTTCAAGATGTCCACTATCATCCCTGTGCTCAAGAAAGGGAAAGTAACTGTACTGAATGACTACCAACCAGTAGCACTCACCTCCATCACTATGAAGTGCTTTGAGAGGCTAGTCAAAGACCACATCACCTCCTCCCACCCAAACACACTCAAACCTCTCCAATTCACCTACCGCCCTGAGAGATCCATAGATGACGCAATCACCATTGCACTGCACACTGCCCTTACCCACCTGAACAAAAGGAATGCATATGTGAGGCTGATGTTCATCGACTACAGCTCAGCCTTCAATACCATAGTGCCCTATAAGCTCATTACAAAGCTCACAGGCCTGGGTCTGAACTGCTCCCTATGTAACTGAGTCCTGGACTTCCTGATGGGACGCCTCCAGGTGGTGAAGGTAGGCAACATTACCTCCTCGACACTGATCCTGTACACGAGGACACCACATGAGTGCGTAGTCAGTTCATCGAGAGCATAATGTCGGGCTGCCTCAGCCTGGCACGGCAACTCCACCGCCGCGGACCGCAAGGCTAGGATCTCAAGGCTCTTCAGAGGGTGATACATGCAGCCGAAACACTCGATTGGGTGCACACTGCCTGACCTACAGGACACCTACAACAGCAGGTGTCGCAGGAAGGCCAAGAACATCACACTGCCTGACCTACAGGACACCTACAACACCAGGTGTCGCAGGAAGGCCAAGAACATCACACTACCTGACCTACAGGACACCTACAACAGCAGGTGTCGCAGGAAGGCCAAGAACATCACACTACCTGACCTACAGGACACCTACAACACCAGGTGTCGCAGGATGGCCAAGAACATCACACTACCTGACCTACAGGACACCTACAACACCAGGTGTCGCAGGATGGCCAAGAACATCACACTACCTGACCTACAGGACACCTACAACACCAGGTGTCGCAGGAAGGCCAAGAACATCACACTACCTGACCTACAGGACACCTACAACAGCAGGTGTCGCAGGAAGGCCAAGAACATCACACTACCTGACCTACAGGACACCTACAACAGCAGGTGTCGCAGGAAGGCCAAGAACATCACACTACCTGCCCTACAGGACACCTACAACACCAGGTGTCGCAGGAAGGCCAAGAACATCACACTACCTGCCCTACAGGACACCTACAACACCAGGTGTCGCAGGAAGGCCAAGAACATCACACTACCTGCCCTACAGGACACCTACAACAGCAGGTGTCGCAGGAAGGCCAAGAACATCACACTACCTGCCCTACAGGACACCTACAACAGCAGGTGTCGCAGGAAGGCCAAGAACATCACACTACCTGACCTACAGGACACCTACAACAGCAGGTGTCGCAGGAAGGCCAAGAACATCACACTACCTGCCCTACAGGACACCTACAACACCAGGTGTCGCAGGAAGGCCAAGAACATCATCAGGGACCCCAGCCACCCAAGCCATGCCCTGTTCTCCCCACTTCAATCACTCAGACACGGGCAGTACCGGAGCATCATGGACCCCCCCCACACACCCTTAACTCTCACTTACCTTACCTGTTCTCCCCACTTCAATCACTCAGACACGGGCAGTACCGGAGCATCATGGACCCCCCCACACACCCTTAACTCTCACTTACCTTACCTGTTCTCCACACTTCAATCACTCAGACACGGGCAGTACCGGAGCATCATGGACCCCCCCACACACCCTTAACTCTCACTTACCTTACCTGTTCTCCCCACTTCAATCACTCAGACACGGGCAGTACCGGAGCATCATGGACCCCCCCCACACACCCTTAACTCTCACTTACCTTACCTGTTCTCCCCACTTCAATCACTCAGACACGGGCAGTACCGGAGCATCATGGACCCCCCCACACACCCTTAACTCTCACTTACCTTACCTGTTCTCCCCACTTCAATCACTCAGACACGGGCAGTACCGGAGCATCATGGACCCCCCCCACACACCCTTAACTCTCACTTACCTTACCTGTTCTCCCCACTTCAATCACTCAGACACGGGCAGTACCGGAGCATCATGGACCCCCCCCACACACCCTTAACTCTCACTTACCTTACCTGTTCTCCCCACTTCAATCACTCAGACACGGGCAGTACCGGAGCATCATGGACCCCCCCCACACACCCTTAACTCTCACTTACCTTACCTGTTCTCCCCACTTCAATCACTCAGACACGGGCAGTACCGGAGCATCATGGACCCCCCCCCCACACACCCTTAACTCTCACTTACCTTACATGCTACTCCCCCGATGGACAACTCTCACTGTTCCAGTTATTAATATGTATATTATTACTTTTTTGTTTTTATTTCACTCAATGTTCATGCTGCTGCTCCCCCTATGGTCATTCCACCCCAGCCCCTCAATGTTCATGCTGCTGCTCCCCCTATGGTCACTCCACGCCAGCCCGTCAATGTTCATGCTGCTGCTCCCCCTATGGTCATTCCACCCCAGCCCCTCAATGTTCATGCTGCTGCTCCCCCTATGGTCATTCCACCCCAGCCCCTCAATGTTCATGCTGCTGCTCCCCCTATGGTCATTCCACCCCAGCCCCTCATTGTTCATGCTGTTGCTCCCCCTATGGTCATTCCACCCCACCCCCTCAATGTTCATGCTGCTGCTCCCCCTATGGTCATTCCACCCCAGCCCCTCGACAGTCTTTACTCTGACTCCACCACAATGAACATGTATTTATTCATCAATGTTACAGTTGTTATTATTATATAGTTCTATTTCTATTGTTTTTTATTACCATTTTAATTATTTTATTTCACTAGTCCTGCATGTTGGAGCTGGAATCACACCTGCAACCCTGTACATGTGACTATTAAAGAATCGGAATCTGGGCCATGGTCAAAAGTAGTGCACTAAATATTGGGTATAGGGTGCCATTTTAAACACAGCCTATTACTGGGGCTGGGAGTCGACGAAACTCCCTGACAGTCTCCTGACAACCCGGATAAGTATACCTTTGTGGACCCAGATGCAACGTTTGCCTGACAATGCAAGTCAGTACAACACAGTTGATCCACCAATGTGAATGTCCATACGCTGCTGTCATTCACACTGTATCAATCTAGTCAGATGACAGCAACAATCTGGTCAGATGACGGCAACAATCTGGTCAGATGACGGCAACAATCTGGTCAGATGACGGCAACAATCTGGTCAGATGACGGCAACAATCTAGTCAGATGACGGCAACAATCTGGTCAGATGACGGCAACAATCTGGTCAGATGACGGCAACAATCTAGTCAGATGACGGCAACAATCTGGTCAGATGACGGCAACAATCTGGTCAGATGACGGCAACAATCTGGTCAGATGACAGCAACAATCTGGTCAGATGACAGCAACAATCTATTCAGATGACAGCAACAATATAGTCAGATGACAGCAACAATCTGGTCAGATGACAGCAACAATCTGGTCAGATGTAACTTTTTGTTTAACTAGGCATGTCAATGAAAACCAAATTCTTATTTACAATTACAGACGACTGTACACCGGCCAAACCCAGACAACGTTGTTTCAATTGTGTGCTACCTTATGGGTCTTCCAATCACAGCCGGTTGTGATACAACCTGCATTTGAACCAGGGTGTCTGTAGTGACACCTCTAGCACGGAGATGCAGTGCCTTAGACCGCTGCGCAACTTGGGAGCCCATGACAGCAACAATCTGATCAGATGACAACAACAGGCTAGTCAGATGACAACAACAATTTAATCAGATGACAACAACAATCTATTCAGATGACATTAACAATTTAGTCAGATGACAGCAACAATCTAGTCAGATGACAGCAACAATCTAGTCAGATGACAGCAACAATTTAGTCAGATGACAGCAACAATATAGTCAGATGACAGCAACAATCTATTCAGATGACAGCAACAATCTAGTCAGATGACAGCAACAATCTAGTCAGATGACAGCAACAATTTAGTCAGATGACAGCAACAATATAGTCAGATGACAGCAACAATCTATTCAGATGACATTAACAATTTAGTCAGATGACAGCAACAATCTAGTCAGATGACAGCAACAATCTAGTCAGATGACAGCAACAATATAGTCAGATGACAGCAACAATATAGTCAGATGACAGCAACAATATAGTCAGATGACAGCAACAATATAGTCAGATCACAGCAACAATATAGTCAGATCACAGCAACAATATAGTCAGATGACAGCAACAATATAGTCAGATGACAGCAACAATATAGTCAGATGACGGCAACAATATAGTCAGATGACGGCAACAATCTGGTCAGATGACGGCAACAATCTAGTCAGATGACGGCAACAATCTAGTCAGATGACGGCAACAATCTAGTCAGATGACGGCAACAATCTAGTCAGATGACGGCAACAATCTGGTCAGATGACGGCAACAATCTGGTCAGATGACGGCAACAATCTAGTCAGATGACGGCAACAATCTGGTCAGATGACGGCAACAATCTGGTCAGATGACGGCAACAATCTGGTCAGATGACGGCAACAATCTGGTCAGATGACGGCAACAATATAGTCAGATGACGGCAACAATATAGTCAGATGACGGCAACAATCTGGTCAGATGACGGCAACAATCTAGTCAGATGACGGCAACAATCTGGTCAGATGACGGCAACAATCTGGTCAGATGACGGCAACAATCTGGTCAGATGACGGCAACAATCTGGTCAGATGACGGCACCAATCTGGTCAGATGACGGCAACAATCTGGTCAGATGACGGCAACAATCTGGTCAGATGACGGCAACAATCTGGTCAGATGACGGCAACAATCTGGTCAGATGACGGCAACAATCTGGTCAGATGACGGCAACAATCTGGTCAGATGACAGCACCAATCTGGTCAGATGACAGCACCAATCTTGTCAGATGATAGCACCAATCTTGTCAGATGACAGCACCAATCTTGTCAGATGACAGCAACAATCTAGTCAGATGACAGCAACAATCTAGTCAGATGACAGCAACAATTTAATCAGATGACAGCAACAGCAGTAGTATCATACTGTGAGAAGCAGAAGAATCTGTCTTCTCTGGGATAGTAGTAGCAGTTCACATGGTAAGCTAGTCTTTAGTTCCCAAGGCTTGTAGCGTGAACCCACATAAATCTATATCCTATAACAGGGGTAGGTAACCCTGGTCCTGGAGTGCTGCAGGCACTTCATGTTTTTTGATTTAACCCACCTGGAAGACCATGTGCGTTGGATTTAGGTAATCACTGTACTGATGAATTAGCTCAGTCAGTTGTGGTGCCTAGTTGGAACAAAATCCTGCAATAGGCCTACTTGTGGCATTCCAGGAACATAGTTGCCTACCCCTGTCATACTAGTTTAGCCTCCAATTTGTATCTTAATAGTACCATACTGAGCCATAAACTTGACATATATACTCATGTCAGTGCAATATTTGCTAAAAAATAAATAGTTTCATGGATGCATCTCAGGAGACCATTCTTAATATAAACTGATCATGATCCAGCAAAGCCTTGGCTCAGTGTTCATCTTGTGAGGTCACTCGTATCCATCGGCTACCCAAAGGTATCAGTTGCTTGGTAACAAGACGGAGAGCTCACTCTTCTCAGCCCACCAACTTCAAAGCAGTCCTCAAGTATTTGACCAGTTATTATATTCATTTTATTAGTTATACGTAATAGAAGGTGTTATCAGGATGTTTAAGATCAATCTGCGATCTAATTGCGCATGCTTTTTAAAAGAAGGATTCTGGGGTTATGGTTGCCCAGCTCCACCCCAACCATAGAAACCCTTATCTTCCTTGTGTGGAAGGTGGTGGTGGAGAGGGGAAATAATGAGGGGAAGAGGAGAGGAGAGGAGAGGAGAGGAGAGGAGAGGAGAGGAGAGGAGAGGAGAGGAGAGGAGAGGAGAGGAGAGGAGAGGAGAGGAGAGGAGTGGGGAGAAAGTGAGAGGAAAGAGAGAAGAGCAGAGGAGAGGAGGTGGAGAGGAAAGGGGAGGAGGTGAGAGGAGGGAGAGATGAGAGGAGAAGAGAGGAGTGAATGTGGAGAACCAACACAGTCCAAGTGAAGGGGTGTTCAATGAGATGGGAGGGGAAGAGGAGAATATGGATGCCACCCAGCAAATAGTGAGGTTTGTGTGGGTGAGGAGAGAAGATTTACACAAACACACATACACACAATTATGCTGCTGTCACAGTTGAAGTGATTTTAACGACAAATAGAAACGTCATCACAGCTAAACCAAAAACAGCTGGTACCTTAAATTAACCTTTCTCCTCTCTCGCTCTTTCCCTTTTCTTCTTAATTTAACCCAGCCTCATGTACAAATCACAACATTTCACTATAGTATCCTGTTGTTCCTGTACTTAAACCAGCTATTGCGTCACGCTGCAACTTGCGGTTGAATGAGAATGATTGAAAAAATTGCACACTCTCTCTCTCTCTCTCTCTCTCTCGTCAAAAAAAGACCCACACCACCTCCTTCAAGTTATTCATCGTCTTTTCCCAGAGGTGAAGGTGTATTGACAGTCTCACCTCAATGCACTGCCAACCATGCCTCCAAAATACCTTCTCGTTTGCTTTTCCTCCTTCCTCTCCAATCTTTCCATCATCTTTCTCCTTCCTTCCCACTGCTCTATACATATTTTACTGGAGAGAGGAGAGGAGAGGAGGATGTGGAGAGTCGACACTGTCCAAGTGAAGGGGGGTTCAAGGAGATGGGAGGGGAGGAGGGATACCAAAGCATCCAGGGACACCAAAGCATCCAATCGAAATGTCCTTTGGAGATCATTCCAAACATAGGGTGCAATGAAACCGAAGGCTGATTTACCTAACCATGTAGACACCAAAGGAGTCTCCAGAGTTAACCAACCCTGTGAATGGGTTTGATAACTTGTATTTTAAATGTTAACAGTGAAGTTAGAAGGTTCATTTTCAACAAGGGGGGAGGAGATGATGGGAGGAGAGTGTGGATGCTACCCGTTGAAGGGTAAGGTTGTGTTGGTGAAGAGAGGGAGAAGAGAGGAGATTATGTGAGGGGAGGGGAGTAGAGTATTGCACAGTAATACTATATAGTATTTAGAACATACTATTCTGTAAAAAAAAGTATGCAGTAAGCAACACATATCAACATCCTACAACGAGAGCAAAAGAAAGACAAAGGAGAAAGTCGGAGGTGCTTATAGAGCCTACAGAGCTTACAGAGGAGACAGGTGAGGATGAAGAGAAAGAGACCATCAGACGAGACAGGTGGGGATGAAGAGAAAGAGACCATCAGACGAGACGGGTGAGGATAAAGAGAAAGAGCGTGTTGTGGAAAAATTCTTACACAGGGTCACTCAAAGTCAATCTTAAATTAATCATTGTTTATTGTCAGTGCGCTGGAGAGGTGCCAACCAATTCAATGCACCATAGTACACATGTCAGTCAGGAGCTCTTCATGGGCAGACCCAGCAGTTGTTTATATACGGCTAAACACAGACACGTTATATTTGCATGATTTAGCATAATTAATTAATCATTACCGTTTTGTTTCGTTCATGTGACCGACCAATACCGTTTCATAACATGTGACAGACCAACACCTCGCAAGGCTTCTCCTCTCTAAGCTGAGACCTTGAAACTGAGATATTTTTGTTTGTTCTCAAAACAAAGTCATTTTTTCTCAAAGCACAGTCTGGGCGTACTGCCAAATGGCAGCAACTGTGATTTGTACAGTCAGCCACTTGAATGAAAACAGAAATTGGTTATAGAACAGCACATGAATGTAACTCAGAAATTAAAGAGAAAGTAAACATCAGAGGAGGCAGGTGGGGATAAAGAGAAAGAGACCATCAGATGAGACAGGTGAGGATAAAGAGAACATCAGAGGAGACAGGTGAGGATAAAGAGAAAGACCATCAGAGGAGACAGGTGAGGATAAAGAGAACATCAGAGGAGACAGGTGAGGATAAAGAGAAAGACCATCAGAGGAGACAGGTGAGGATAAAGAGAACATCAGAGGAGACAGGTGAGGATAAAGAGAAAGACCATCAGAGGAGACAGGTGAGGATAAAGGGAAAGAGTCCATCAGAGGAGCCAGGTGCGGATAAAGAGAAAGAGACCATCAGATGAGACAGGTGAGGATAAAGAGAACATCAGAGGAGACAGGTGAGGATAAAGAGAAAGACCATCAGAGGAGACAGGTGAGGATAAAGAGACCATCAGAGGAGACAGGTGCGGATAAAGAGACCATCGGAGGAGACAGGTGAGGATAAAGGGAAAGAGTCCATCAGAGGAGACAGGTGCGGATAAAGAGAAAGAGACCATCGGAGGAGACAGGTGAGGATAAAGAGAAAGAGAGGATCAGATGAGACAGGTGAGGATAAAGAGAAAGAGACCATCAGAGGAGACAGGTGAGGATAAAGAGAACATCAGAGGAGACAGGTGAGGATAAAGAGAAAGACCATCAGAGGAGACAGGTGAGGATAAAGAGAACATCAGAGGAGACAGGTGAGGATAAAGAGACCATCAGAGGAGACAGGTGAGGATAAAGAGAAAGAGAGGATCAGATGAGACAGGTGAGGATAAAGAGAACATCAGAGGAGACAGGTGAGGATAAAGAGAAAGACCATCAGAGGAGACAGGTGAGGATAAAGAGACCATCATAGGAGACAGGTGAGGATAAAGAGACCATCAGGGGAGACAGGTGAGGATAAAGAGACCATCAGAGGAGACAGGTGCGGATAAAGAGACCATAAGATGAGACAGGTGAGGATAAAGAGAAAGACCATCAGAGGAGACAGGTGAGGATAAAGAGACCATCAGAGGAGACAGGTGCGGATAAAGAGACCATCAGAGGAGACAGGTGAGGATAAAGAGACCATCAGGGGAGACAGGTGAGGATATAGAGACCATCAGAGGAGACAGGTGATGATAAAGAGACCATCAGAGGAGACAGGTGAGGATAAAAAGACCATCAGAGGAGACAGGTGAGGATAAAGGGAAAGAGACCATCAGGGGAGACAGGTGAGGATAAAGGGAAAGAGACCATCAGATGAGACAGGTGAGGATAAAGAGAAAGAGACCATCAGATGAGACAGGTGAGGATAAAGACACCATCAGAGGAGACAGGTGAGGATAAAGAGACCATCAGAGGAGACAGGTGAGGATAAAGGGAAAGAGACCATCAGATGAGACAGGTGAGGATAAAGAGAAAGAGACCATCAGATGAGACAGGTGAGGATAAAGACACCATCAGAGGAGACAGGTGAGGATAAAGAGAACATCAGAGGAGACAGGTGAGGATAAAGGGAAAGAGACCATCAGAGGAGACAGGTGCGGATAAAGGGAAAGAGACCATCAGAGGAGACAGGTGAGGGTAAAGGGAAAGAGACCATCAGAGGAGACAGGTGAGGATAAAGAGACCATCAGAGGAGACAGGTGCGGATAAAGAGAAAGAGACCATCGGAGGAGACAGGTGAGGATAAAGAGAAAGAGAGGATCAGATGAGACAGGTGAGGATAAAGAGAAAGAGACCAACAGAGGAGACAGGTGAGGATAAAGAGAGCATCAGATGAGACAGGTGAGGATAAAGAGACCATCAGAGGAGACAGGTGAGGATAAAGAGACCATCAGAGGAGACAGGCGAGGATAAAGAGAAAGAGACCATCAGAGGAGACAGGTGTAGATAAAGAGAAAGCGACCATCAGATGAGACAGGTGAGGATAAAGAGAAAGAGAAAGACCATCAGAGGAGACAGGTGAGGATAAAGAGAAAGACCATCAGAGGAGACAGGTGAGGATAAAGAGACCATCAGAGGAGACAGGTGCGGATAAAGAGACCATCAGAGGAGACAGGTGAGGATAAAGAGACCATCAGGGGAGACAGGTGAGGATATAGAGACCATCAGAGGAGACAGGTGATGATAAAGAGACCATCAGAGGAGACAGGTGAGGATAAAAAGACCATCAGAGGAGACAGGTGAGGATAAAGGGAAAGAGACCATCAGGGGAGACAGGTGAGGATAAAGGGAAAGAGACCATCAGATGAGACAGGTGAGGATAAAGAGAAAGAGACCATCAGATGAGACAGGTGAGGATAAAGACACCATCAGAGGAGACAGGTGAGGATAAAGAGACCATCAGAGGAGACAGGTGAGGATAAAGGGAAAGAGACCATCAGATGAGACAGGTGAGGATAAAGAGAAAGAGACCATCAGATGAGACAGGTGAGGATAAAGACACCATCAGAGGAGACAGGTGAGGATAAAGAGAACATCAGAGGAGACAGGTGAGGATAAAGGGAAAGAGACCATCAGAGGAGACAGGTGCGGATAAAGGGAAAGAGACCATCAGAGGAGACAGGTGAGGGTAAAGGGAAAGAGACCATCAGAGGAGACAGGTGAGGATAAAGAGACCATCAGAGGAGACAGGTGCGGATAAAGAGAAAGAGACCATCGGAGGAGACAGGTGAGGATAAAGAGAAAGAGAGGATCAGATGAGACAGGTGAGGATAAAGAGAAAGAGACCAACAGAGGAGACAGGTGAGGATAAAGAGAGCATCAGATGAGACAGGTGAGGATAAAGAGACCATCAGAGGAGACAGGTGAGGATAAAGAGACCATCAGAGGAGACAGGCGAGGATAAAGAGAAAGAGACCATCAGAGGAGACAGGTGTAGATAAAGAGAAAGCGACCATCAGATGAGACAGGTGAGGATAAAGAGAAAGAGAAAGACCATCAGAGGAGACAGGTGAGGATAAAGAGAACATCAGAGGAGACAGGTGAGGATAAAGAGAAAGACCATCAGAGGAGACAGGTGAGGATAAAGAGACCATCAGAGGAGACAGATGAGGATAAAGAGAAGGAGACCATCAGAGGAGGCAGGTGAGGATAAAGAGAAAGAGACCATCAGATGAGACAGGAAATGAGAGCGAAGAAAGGAAATGAGTTGGAGAGACAGAATGATGAGCAGGGCTCTAAGAGACAGATTAAAAGAGGAAAGAAACTAGAGAGAAATGAGATAGACAAAACAAGAAAATGAAAGAAAGAGAGAGAGAGAGAGAGAGAGAGAGAGAGAGAGAGAGAGAGAGAGAGAGAGATACAGAGAGAGAGAGAGAGAGAGAGAGAGAGAGAGAGAGAGAGAGAGAGAGAGAGAGAGAGGGAGAGAGAGAGAGAGAATGAGGATATGAGATCCCATGCTGTTTCTATGTCTCTTTGTGATGTCTGTTGCAGCACGGAGCTCCGAACGAGCAATATAACGAACTAAAGACTCCCACTCACAGAAGAGTTATAGCTCATTTCTCTCAACAAAGCACAGGACGGATTATGTGTTTACACTGCTACTGTAGGCAGAAAGAGAGAGAGATAGAGAGAAAGAGAAAGAGAGAGAGAGAGAGAGGGAGAGAGAGAAAGAAAGAAAGTGTAGTCAAGTGTAGGCTTGAGTAGTGGAAAGCTGGCCGCTATTGGACTCTGGAGCAGTGGAAAGGCTTTCTCTGGAGGGGTGAATCAACCTTCACCATCTGGCAGTTCGATGGACCAATCTGGGTTTCATGAACGCCAGGAGAACGCTACCTGCCCCAATGTATAGTGCCAACTGTAAAGTTTGGTGGAGGAGGAATAATGGTATGGGGCTGTTTCTCATGGTTTGGGCCCCTTAGTTCCAGTGGAGGGAAATCTTAACTCTATAGCATACAATGACATTCTAGACGATTCTGTGCCACCAACTATGTGGTAACAGTTTGGGGAAGGCCCTTTCCGGTTTCAACATAACAATGCATAACTTGACTGGCCTGCACAGATCCCTGACCTCAACCCCATCGAACACCGTTGGGATGAACTGGAACGCTGACTGTGAGCCAGGCCTAATCGGCCAACATCAGTGCCCGACCTTACTAATGCTCTAATGGCTGAATGGAAGCAAGTCCCCTCAGCAATGTTCCAACATCTAGTGGAAAGCCTTCCCAGAAGAGTGGAGGCTGTTATTGCAGCAAACGGCGGACCCACATATTAATGCTCATGATTTTGGAAAGAGATGTTCGACGAGCAGGTGTCCACATACTTTTGGTCATGTAGTGTATGTTCAGCTAAATGATCTGTCTTTATGATATAGAACTTTTTGTTGTTGTAAAAAAGGTCTGTACACTTTTCAATCCATAAAGTGAAGTTCAGTTTCTGATGGTTTCAGTGAAGTTCATGGCTAGCTGAGCTGTTTCATGTCTCTTTGTCTCTTTTGTGATGTCTGCTGGAGCACAGAGCTCAGAACGAGCAAAATAACGTACGAAAGACTCCCACTCAACGAAGAGATATAGCTCATTTCTCTCAACAAAGCACAGGACGGATTATGTGTTTTCGCTCAGAGAGAGAAAGAGAGAGAGAAAAAGAGAGAAAGAGAGAGAGAAAGAAAGAAAGAGTGAGAGAGGGAAAGAGAGAGAGAGAGAGAGAGAGAGAGAGAGAGAGAGAGAGAGAGAGAGAGAGAGAGAGAGAGAGAGAGAGAGAGAGAGAGAGAGAGAGAGAGAAAGAAAGAGAGAGAAAATACAGACCATGTCCAATGTATATTTGAAGTTTTGTGGATATATGCACCATATCCTGACATTCTGTATCCAGATGTGTCTTTTAGACATATATGATGTTGGGATTACTCTGAATATCACACATTGACATTTCCTATGTTCGGATATGGACTCATTCAATATCCTGAGATAGGCCTATGTGGGCATCTTATTGTCTCTATGGTGACAAATACAGACGGTAGGCCTACATACTATAATTTCTCACCACACACAATGCATATGTATGCTCTTGACTGAGGTCAATATAAGGATTTTGATATGCTTTTTGATATGGTAAATAAGGAGCATTTCTGATGCTTATTTGAGTTTTGAGGACATGCTCAATCATTTGACAAATATTAAATCCATATCATTCTTTCAGACCTTAGCCGTCATTGTTGGATTCCCTCTGGATAAATGCATGCGCAAATCCGCAAGCTAAAAGCACTGTAACTTGTAGCCTAGCAACAAGAATCATATATTTTCTGCTATGGAGTTCCAACTGTCATTTGTTTAATTGTGCTCTACAAATGAGTGTGTAAACGGTGTGTGGTGGAACTGACAACAGAAGAAACAAAGAAGTGAGTAACTACGTGATCTGTTTTGGCCAGCTGCCAGTGGGGCTTGCTAGCTATCTAGCTAGGCTTGATTGCGGGGTAAAAGAAAACTGCTAACATATAACAAAACTGCCTTCCCATTTTCACTCCCTTTCATGCCACAAGGTGACAGCTAACATTTTAAAACATTTAGGCATATTTTTTATTACTGCTTCATATAAGATAGTTAGCAAAGTAGGAACTTGTTGTAGTTAGTTTTCTCATCATGAATGAAGCACGTTGAGTAGCTACCTTGTGGTATGATTATGTGAAATTACTGCTACACACTACCTCTTCTTTTTATGTTTCTATGTGTGGGTTTTCTATTCTAAAGCAGCGCTGTCTCAAGGTTTCTCCATACGATCAATAGGTTGTACCATCTCCCAGTTAATCCCTGAAACCAAATTGTAGTATCTGGGATCTACATCTGTTTATATTAGTTACTATGCTGTTACTAAGCAGTAATGTATTACGGCAGTGTTATGTTACTACACCTAATAGGAAATGCACATGCGCACTATTTTGCCGGGGGCTGTAGAGCAATAAAGGGTTTTGACTAAACGAAACCTAACTGTACTCCCGTCTCCTGCCTGGTCATTTCCCCACAACATAAATATTACAGTGGCGACGAGTTGATTAAATTTCTTAAACGGACATTACTTAAAGGGAAGAATGTTGCGTGAGTAATGAAACTCAAAATAATTATGTAATTCATCAGTTATTTTTTATTTTATTTTGCCAGTAGAAAAGGCTAAGCACTGCTAGTAGGTACAGTGTTCAGGAGCTGCCAAGTAGCAAGACTATTGGAGTCCAGAAAAGAGACACTGCCCTCTGGTGGTTAAATTAATAAAAAACTGTCATTGAACTCATTGAAATTAGTTGATCTCAGTGGAGAAATATTGTAAAAAATAAAAAAGGAAGAAACGTAACACGGTGTGCACATTATTACAAATGAGTGCAGTGAATGAAGTAATTGCAGAAACTTCTGAAATGAAGAAAGTGAAGAATTAGATGAAAATTCAGAAAAATTAAGGAATACAAGGAATAAGGAAACTGAACAATTAACTGTGAAAATGGCAACCATTGTTCGAATACCAGAGTTTGAGGCTACAAAGAGGATTTTGATTCCTATTTATAGCGTTTTGAGCGTTGGCTGGCTGCAAATGAAGTGAAAGATGAAAAGAAAGCAGACGTATTTCTCAGTGTTTTGGGTCCAACTGAGTTTGGATTGCTGAAAGGTCTCATTGAACCAATAAAAGCAGTGGAGTTGAACTATGCAGAACTGACTAAAACTCTTTCAAGGCATTTCAAGCCTAAGCAAATTCTCATTGCAGAACGTTTCAGATTTTACCAACGTTACCAGAGTCAAGGGGAAACCGTGGCTGACTACATCCTTGCTTTGAAAAGGCTGGCAAGTACATGTGAGTTTGCACAATTTCTTGATGATGCTCTTCGAGACAAGTTTGTATGTGGTCTCACAGGTGAATCATATCACAGAAGGCTTCTGTCAGAGAAGGACCTGACCTTTAAGAAAGCCTGTGATATCGCACTTGGACTCGAGCTTGCCCACAGGGATACTATTGAGCTATCGGGATATGCAGAACGTCAGAAAGGTGTTCACAAGGTCAGTGATGCACGTGGTGAAAAAGGCTCACAAAAGTCACACTTTTCTCAGCCCTGTCCTCAAGGTTACACAATAACAAAGCAGCCCACATCACAAAGGCCTAAGCCAAGTTGCTACAGATGTGGGGGAGATAATTATCAGCACAGTGAATGTCGATTCCAAAATGAAAAGTGCCACAATTGTGGAAAGGTTGGACATCTACAGAGAGTGTGTAAAGCTCCAAAACGCACGGCAAGAGCGCACAAAGTGTCAGACGCAGCACAAGAAGAGGAAGGTACAACTGAAACAGTATTGGAACTGTTCACAGTGTACACAGCTCCACAACAAAAAGATGGAATCTATCTCAGCATGGAGTTACTGGTAAACCAGTGAAAATGCAGCTGGACACTGGAACGTCTGTATCGCTTGTTCCAGAAAGATTCAACAAAGAAAAACTGAAAAAGTGCCCTCTTCAGCCAGCATCCATCTGCCTTTCTTCAAACACTGGTGACACTATTCCTGTGTTAGGGCAGATCCAGGTACCAGTCCGGTATGAGGGGAAGGAGTGGACGCTACCACTTGTCATTGTCAAAGGATAAAAATCAACCTTGCTGGGCAGAAACTGGCTACAAAAGATCAAGTTGAACTGGGGAGAAATCTTCAGTCTGAGAAATGACAAACCAGTGAGTCAGGCTACACTCACTAACATGCTGGAGAAGCACAAATAACTTTTCAAAGATGGCTACGGCGAAATAAAAGACTTCACAGCAAAAGTCAGAGTGCAAGAAGGAACCAAGCCTATCTTTCACAAACCACGTCCAGTTCCCTATGCTCTTAAGGAAGCAGTAGAGAAGGAACTGGACCGCCTAAAGAAGAATAACATCATCACGAAAGTAGAGAGGAGCGACTGGGCCGTTCCGATCATTGTAGTGCCAAAGAAAGACAAGACCGTCAGAATGTGCGGAGACTACAAGGTCAGAGTAAATCGCTGCATACTACCAGAGGAATATCCACTACCAAATGCTGAAGATTTGTTTGCCACTCTAGCTGGTGGGAAGGTTTTCAGTAAGCTGGACCTGTCATTCCCTTATCAGCAACTGAAGCTGGATCTGGAGTCAGAACAATATCTGACCATCAATACACACAAGGGGCTATTCAGATTCAATCGGTTGGCCTATGGAATCTCGACAGCTCCAGCGATATTCCAACACACAATGGATCAGATCTTGGACGGTATAGACAATGTTGTGTGCTTCATGGACGACATCCTCGTGTCAGCACCAACCATTGGAGAGCACCTTGCTCCTGAACTATTACGGAAAGTTTGTGGCAAACTTGTCCACATTGTTGCATCCGCTTCACCAACGGCTGCAGGCCGATACAGAGTGGAATTGGTCCCCACAATGCGAAGAAGCATTCAAGTCTTGCAAACAGCGTCTGCTAAAGAGCTAGTGGCTTGCCCACTACGACACAGAGATGAAGCTGAGACTCGCGTGTGATGCATCTCCATACGGAGTAGGTGCCGTCATATCACATGTTCTACCGTCAGGTGAAGAACACCCTATTGCATTTGCATCACAGACTCTGTCACCAAGTGAGAAAAAATTATGCTCAAATTGAGAAGGAAGCCCTGAGCATAATATTCGGAGTGAAGAAGTTTCACAAATACCTCTACGGAAGGAAGTTCCAACTGCTGACAGATCACAAGCCTCTGCACTATCAAGACTACCACGCAATAGTGACTCCGACAGTGAAGATGATAGAGCAGTCTTCCAGATCTCTCTCATAGACGAACTGCCCATATCTGCTTCAGACATAGCAGAGGAAACGAGGAAAGACCCAGTGCTTTCCAAAGTCTTGGACTTAACATTAGGCGGTTGGCCAACCTTCGTAAATGACGATAACCTTCGTCCATTCATCGACAAGAAAGACCAGTTGTCCACTGATCAAGGATGTGTTCTGTGGGGATCAAGGGTGGTGGTACGTCACACATTCCAGAGGAGACTGCTATCTGACCTGCATGAGGGACATCCAGGGATCACTCGAATGAAAGCACTTGCTCGCAGTTATCTGTGGTGGCCTGGACTGGATCAGGACATTCAACAGCATGTAGGCCACTGCTCACCTTGTGAAGCTGTTCGCAACAAGCCTGCTGCTGCACCTCTTCACCCATGGTCCTGGGCTGCTACACCTTGGGAACGCATCCATGTGGATTACGCCGAGATTGACAAGTAACATTTCCTTGTTGTCGTCGATGTCCATTCCAAGTGGATGGAAGTGTTCCCTACTCAACTGACCAC
This sequence comes from Salvelinus namaycush, assembly GCF_016432855.1. Classification (NCBI taxonomy): domain Eukaryota; kingdom Metazoa; phylum Chordata; class Actinopteri; order Salmoniformes; family Salmonidae; genus Salvelinus; species Salvelinus namaycush. The sequence goes on from NC_052338.1 coordinate 29,831,612, forward strand.
AGCTGAGAAGACCATCAATCTTCTCAAACACCTGTTCGCATCCTTTGGACTAGTCAAGGAGCTCGTATCGGACAATGGCCCTCCTTTCACGTCAAATGATTTTGAAATGTTTCTCAAGAACTACGGAGTAAGGCACATCCTGTCACCACCTTACCATCCGGCATCAAACGGAGCAGCGGATAGAGCCGTGCAAACCTTTAAGAATGCCTGGACTAGACTCGAGGTTCAGTCTGTGCCCACCCACCAAAGGCTTCCCCGGTTCCTGTTAACTTACCGTAACACACCACACACAGTAATGGAATGTACACCAGCTGAACTGTTTCTGAAACGCCAACCACGTACCCACCTGACACTGTTGAAACCAGACTTGTCAAGCACTGTGGCAAAGCACCAGCTACAGCAGAAGAAAGCTCATGACAGACACTCAAAGACAGTCAGAGATTTCAAAGAGGGGGAGAGGGTGATGGTATGTGATTTCAGACACCCCAAGCGCCTGTGGAACTCAGGTGTGATCTTGCAACGCAGAGGACCTTTGACTTACCAAGTCCAAATTGGTCATCGCCAGGTCAACGTTCATGTGGATCATCTGCTACGGTCCAACGCCCCAGCAGAGACACGCCGAGAGAACAATAACGACCCCCAGGACTATTCTCCTGACTGTGGACGTACGGGAGAGACAGAGCCTGACCTTCCACCTGAACCTGGCCCACCACCGGAAGCCCAGGAGGAGCGGAGATATCCTATTCGACAGCGAAGGGCACCTCAAAAGCTTGACCTGTGAGTTGAACTGTTTAAGGTAACAGACAATAAAACAAACAAACACTTTAATATGTCCTAGATAAAAGGAAAGAAAAGGGACATTACCTGGGTTAGTTATTAGGACACAAATTCCATCCTCGGGGCAGAATAATCCCCTGGATTTGTGCTGGGCTCTGAAAAGTCTGCTTCAACCCAGTAGTTGAAAAATGTTTAAGAATGCATTGTTCAGATATTGCATTAGTAGTTCCCTAATATATTTACCTTGTTCTCTGGGAGTTAAACACTATGGGGGAGGAGTGTAGTATCTGGGATCTACATCTGTTTATATTAGTTACTATGCTGTTACTAAGCGGTAATGTATTACTAGACCTAATAGGAAATGCACATGCGCACTATTTTGCCGGGGGCTGAAGTGCACGAGGGGTTTTGACTAAACGAAACCTAATTGTACTCCCGTCTCCTGCCTGGTCATTTCTCCACAACACAAATATTACACAAGTGTGTGTGTGTTTGTGTGTAAGTGTGTGTATGTTTGTGTGTAAGTGTGTGCGTGTGTGTGCATGTGTGCGTGCTTTTCTGACACCCTGGGTTGCCATGTCGATTGGTTGAGCCACCTACTGCTGCTGGCGCCTCAGGTGGTTCAATTTAGGCATTAATTCAAAATGGTTATGTTAAGTGTTAAGATTTGGGAAAGAGTTGAAACAGTACTTGACATGGCAGGAGTTTACCGGCGCTGAATATCGGCACCTCAAATGTTCTACTGCCTGAGCTCCTGTTCCTCTTATAGAATATTATCTCAAAAGTATTGTGGAGCTTCTGCACCTAAATATAAACAGTACTGGCACCCAAATTGAATACAGGCACCTATTTCAGTTCAAGTCAAACATTGGGTTAAAAACAAAAACAACTCTACGGTTAAGTTTAGGCATTAATACCACATGATTGGGTTAAGGGTTAAGGTTTGGGATAGGGATAAAAAAAGATATATATTAAAACAACTATCTTGTGGTTATAGCGCTCACTGCTGCGCCTAGTGGAGGGTTTAGAAGGCATCACCCGACGTCCTTGGGACATGGATGGACATCCAATTTCGAAGTGAACCTTGAGCCACCTGGCTGTGCCATTAATTGACAGTTGAATCAGCTTTGAGGTTTCAGACATTGTATTGTGTGTGTGTGTGTGTGCATGTGTGTGTGTGTGTGTGTGTGTGTGTGTGTGTGTGTGTGTGTGTGTGTGTGTGTGTGTGTGTGTGTGTGTGTGTGTGTGTGTGTGTGTGTGTGTGTGTGTGTGTGTCTCTGTGTGTGTGTGTGTGTGTGTGTGTGTCTCTGTGTGTGTGTGTGTGTGTGTGTGTGTGTGTGTGTGTGTGTGTGTGTGTGTGTGTGTGTGTGTGTGTGTGTGTGTGTGTGTGTGTGTGTGTGTGTGTGTGTGTGTGCGTCTACTGCACAATTGGGTTTGTAAATTGAATGCATAACATTTTAAGAACAAACACAAACCGAACCAATTACCTTTGCTTTGATCGTGTTCATTAGTTTACAGTGTGTGTGTGTGGTGGCCAATCAGTCTCAATGTTCTACTGTGTCGGTTGACAAACTGTTGTTGTTAAGTTCTTACAGCTAATTCTGTTCTTGACTTTCCATCACATTGTTGTGATTCCCTCTTCTCTTCTCTTGTTTTTCTCTCGCTCTCTGAGTTATCCAATCTGGAGCTGGGGTGACGTGACGATGGGTGGCTGGGCTGGACAAGAAAGAAAGAAAGAAAGAAAGAAAGAAAAAAAGAAAGAAAGAAAGAAAGAAAGAAAGAAAGAAAGAAAGAAAGAAAGAAAGAAAGAAAGAAAGAGAGGAAGATAGATAGATAGAAAGAGAGAGAGAGAGAGAGAGAGAAATAAAGAGATTTTGACAGGAGAAGGAGGGAGATGGAGGAATGAAAAAGGGGGCTGATAAAATAGAACTAGGAATGGGGGAGAAAGGGGGGAGGTGAAGTGAGGGCCGGAGTTGAGTGACGTACTGATAGTTTAGGGACTATCTCCCCCATAGGGGCATGAAAGCAGCGGTTAGTTGAATGAGAGGGGCCAGAGCTGTACCTGTCCTAGCCAGAGCCGAAGTGTAGTGAGGACAGGGAAGACAAATGCAGCCCACACTAAGTTTAAAAAGACTTTGGACAGTTTAAGAATGTTCTCCTTTATCACACAGAGTTTAATCTCATCTGTGTTTAATTATTGTGTTCCTAATTACCGTCTTTCTTCTTCGAGACTTCTACAAGACTGTAATTACTGTACTAAAACGGCAAATTAAGGCAAATGCAATTACAACTAAAAGTGTTAATACAACTTAATGTAACTTAAAGTGACAAAGAAAGTCACACACGTGTATACTTCGTGATAATCCCATGTGACTATGCGACTATCTTTATTCTATATATTTTCTCCATTCTTAACAACAACAAATTAACCCACATTCAATTACTACAGTGTTACCATGAATCCTACACTCTTTACATACATCCTGTCAACAATGATAAACCTCTCCAATAGTGACACACAGAGTATTACACTATATATACAAAAGTATGTGGACACCCCTTCAAATTAATGGATTTGGCTATTTCAGGACAAATGGGTACAAAGTCATGCAATCTCCATAGCCAAACATTGGCAGTAGAATGGCTTTACTGAAGAGCTCAGTGACTTTCAACGTGACACCGTCATAGGATGCCACCTTTCCAAACAAGTCAGTTTGTCAAATTTCTGCCCTGCTAGAGCTGCCACGGTCAACAGTAAGTGCTTTATTGTGAAGTGGAGATGTCTAGGAGAAACAACGGCTCAGCTGCAAAGTGGTAGGCTACACGAGTTCACAGAACCGGACCGTCGAGTGCTGAAGCACGTAGCGCGTAAAAACTGTCTTTCCTCGGTTGCAACACTCAATACCAAGTTCCAAACTGTCTCTGGAAGTAACTTCAGCACAATAACTGTTCGTCAGGAGCTTCATGAGATGGGTTTCCATGGCTGATCAACCGCACACAAGCCTACAGTAAGTAAGATCACCTTGCGCAATGCCAAGTGTAGGCTTGAGTAGTGGAAAGCTGGCCGCTATTGGCCTCTGGAGCAGTGTAAAGCTCGCCGCTATTGGACTCTGGAGCAGTGTAAAGCTCGCTGCTATTGGACTCTGGAGCAGTGTAAAGCTGGCTGCTATTGGCCTCTGGAGCAGTGGAAAGCTGGCTGCTATTGGACTCTGGAGCAGTGGAAAGCTGGCTGCTATTGGACTCTGGAGCAGTGGAAAGCTGGCTGCTATTGGACTCTGGAGCAGTGGAAAGCTGGCTGCTATTGGACTCTGGAGCAGTGGAAAGCTGGCTGCTATTGGACTCTGGAGCAGTGGAAAGCTGGCTGCTATTGGACTCTGGAGCAGTGGAAAGCTGGCCGCTATTGGACTCTGGAGCAGTGGAAAGCTGGCTGCTATTGGACTCTGGAGCAGTGGAAAGCTCGCCGCTATTGGCCTCTGGAGCAGTGGAAAGCTGGCTGCTATTGGACTCTGGAGCAGTGGAAAGCTGGCTGCTATTGGACTCTGGAGCAGTGGAAAGCTCGCCGCTATTGGACTCTGGAGCAGTGGAAAGCTGGCTGCTATTGGCCTCTGGAGCAGTGTAAAGCTGGCCGCTATTGGACTCTGGAGCAGTGGAAAGCTGGCTGCTATTGGACTCTGGAGCAGTGGAAAGCTCGCCGCTATTGGACTCTGGAGCAGTGGAAAGCTGGCCGCTATTGGACTCTGGAGCAGTGGAAAGCTGGCCGCTATTGGACTCTGGAGCAGTGGAAAGCTCGCCGCTATTGGACTCTGGAGCAGTGGAAAGCTGGCTGCTATTGGACTCTGGAGCAGTGGAAAGCTGGCCGCTATTGGACTCTGGAGCAGTGGAAAGCTGGCTGCTATTGGACTCTGGAGCAGTGGAAAGCTGGCTGCTATTGGACTCTGGAGCAGTGGAAAGCTGGCTGCTATTGGACTCTGGAGCAGTGGAAAGCTGGCTGCTATTGGCCTCTGGAGCAGTGGAAAGCTGGCCGCTATTGGACTCTGGAGCACTGGAAAGCTGGCTGCTAATGGACTCTGGAGCAGTGGAAAGCTGGCTGCTATTGGACTCTGGAGCAGTGGAAAGCTGGCTGCTATTGGACTCTGGAGCAGTGGAAAGCTGGCTGCTATTGGCCTCTGGAGCAGTGGAAAGCTGGCTGCTATTGGACTCTGGAGCAGTGGAAAGCTGGCTGCTATTGGACTCTGGAGCAGTGGAAAGCTGGCTGCTATTGGACTCTGGAGCAGTGGAAAGCTGGCTGCTATTGGACTCTGGAGCAGTGGAAAGCTGGCTGCTATTGGACTCTGGAGTAGTGGAAAGCTGGCCGCTATTGGACTCTGGAGCAGTGGAAAGCTGGCTGCTATTGGACTCTGGAGCAGTGTAAAGCTGGCCGCTATTGGACTCTGGAGCAGTGGAAAGCTGGCTGCTATTGGACTCTGGAGTAGTGGAAAGCTGGCTGCTATTGGACTCTGGAGCAGTGGAAAGCTGGCCGCTATTGGACTCTGGAGCAGTGTAAAGCTGGCCGCTATTGGACTCTGGAGCAGTGTAAAGCTGGCTGCTATTGGACTCTGGAGCAGTGTAAAGCTGGCTGCTATTGGACTCTGGAGCAGTGGAAAGCTCGCCGCTATTGGACTCTGGAGCAGTGGAAAGCTGGCCGCTATTGGACTCTGGAGCAGTGGAAAGCTGGCCGCTATTGGACTCTGGAGCAGTGGAAAGCTGGCCGCTATTGGACTCTGGAGTAGTGGAAAGCTGGCTGCTATTGGACTCTGGAGCAGTGGAAAGCTGGCTGCTATTGGCCTCTGGAGCAGTGTAAAGCTGGCTGCTATTGGACTCTGGAGCAGTGGAAAGCTCGCCGCTATTGGACTCTGGAGCAGTGGAAAGCTGGCCGCTATTGGACTCTGGAGCAGTGGAAAGCTGGCTGCTATTGGACTCTGGAGCAGTGGAAAGCTCGCCGCTATTGGACTCTGGAGCAGTGGAAAGCTGGCCGCTATTGGACTCTGGAGCAGTGGAAAGCTGGCTGCTATTGGCCTCTGGAGCAGTGTAAAGCTGGCTGCTATTGGACTCTGGAGCAGTGGAAAGCTGGCCGCTATTGGACTCTGGAGCAGTGGAAAGCTGGCCGCTATTGGACTCTGGAGCAGTGGAAAGCTGGCCGCTATTGGACTCTGGAGCAGTGGAAAGCTGGCCGCTATTGGACTCTGGAGCAGTGTAAAGCTGGCCGCTATTGGACTCTGGAGCAGTGTAAAGCTGGCCGCTATTGGCCTCTGGAGCAGTGGAAAGCTGGCCGCTATTGGCCTCTGGAGCAGTGTAAAGCTGGCTGCTATTGGACTCTGGAGCAGTGGAAAGCTGGCCGCTATTGGCCTCTGGAGCAGTGTAAAGCTGGCCGCTATTGGCCTCTGGAGCAGTGGAAAGCTGGCCGCTATTGGCCTCTGGAGCAGTGGAAAGCTGGCCGCTATTGGACTCTGGAGCAGTGGAAAGCTGGCCGCTATTGGACTCTGGAGCAGTGTAAAGCTGGCCGCTATTGGACTCTGGAGCAGTGGAAAGGCTTTCTCTGGAGGGATGAATCAACCTGCACCATCTGGCAGTTCGATGGACCAATCTGGGTTTCATGAACGCCAGGAGAACGCTACCTGCCCCAATGTATAGTGCCAACTGGAAAGTTTGGTGGAGGAGGAATAATGGTCTGGGGCTGTTTCTCATGGTTTGGGCCCCTTAGTTCCAGTGGAGGGAAATCTTAACTCTATAGCATACAATGACATTCTAGACAATTCTGTGCCACCAACTATGTGGTAACAGTTTGGGGAAGGCCCTTTCCGGTTTCAACATAACAATGCATAACTTGACTGGCCTGCACAGATCCCTGACCTCAACCCCATCGAACACCGTTGGGATAAACTGGAACGCTGACTGTGAGCCAGGCCTAATCGGTCAACATCAGTGCCCGACCTTACTAATGCTCTAAAGGCTGAATGGAAGCAAGTCCCCGCAGCAATGTTCCAACATCTAGTGAAAAGCCTTCCCAGAAGAGTGGAGGCTGTTATTGCAGCAAACGGTGGACCCACTCCATATTAATGCCCATAATTTTGGAAAGAGATGTTCGACGAGCAGTAGTGTATGTTCAGCTAAATGGTCTGTCTTTATGCTATGCTATAGACCTTTTTGGGAACGCAAACGTTTTTGTCGTTGTCAAAAAAGGTCTATACACTTCTCAATCCAAAAAGTAAAATTCAGTTTCTGATGGTTCAGTGAAGTTAATGGTTAGCTGAGCTGTTTAATGCAACAGCACACATACTAATTGGTGGGTGGCTCTGTGTTCCGTTTTGAGGTTCCAAAGGTTTGGTTCAGCTCCATGGTTCCGAGACAGAATTATGGTTAAGTCTGACAGAATGGATTTCAATGTAGAACGTAAAGTGTGGGTGGAAACAGCAGCTGGTTGTGAATAACAGAAGTTGAGCATTGTGTTTGTGTGTGTGTGCCATTTTCCCACACAATCAATATGAGTTGTTGTTCAACTCAAACCCAATTCTTCCAACATGCCATAAATTGTAATTCATAGATGGCTGTGTAGTCAACGGTTCTTGTCAAGGCAAGCCTTTCTCTGGGACTTGTGTTGTTTTTTTCATACAGTGCAACTATCCTTTCTTTCAAATATTCTCTCGGAGGTATGTCTACTGCTTTTATCTGACTTTAGATTGTGTTTTTTTTCTTCTAGTCTATCTCTCATTATTTCAAGAGTGTGAAATTGTAACCTAATAAGATTGTTTTGTAGAAATCTAGAAAAAAAACATGATAATTAAAGTGTAATAATGAACCATGGATTCAAAAGAGCAAATATATTATTGCTAGATAATGAGATCATTGAAGACTAGGTGCTTCCTAAAATCCTCTATGCCTCACTATTCATTTGATGTCATTTCTTTCTCTTAAATGTGTTAGGCAATCCATTTTCTTAAGGCATTAACTTTTCTCAAGCTGTTTAATAGCATATTAAAATAACATGCTCCATCAACTAGACTTTATTAATTATGACTGCTCTCTTCTCTCCCTTCGGGCTTTAGAAAAGCATGATCTTATCAGCATATAGAGAAATATTAATTAAGTGTCTTTTTTTTTTAAAGATCCAAAGTCAAGAAAATTGCTTCATATTGGAGAAGACACATGGTCAGTGTCCTCACTAGATTCTGCTATTCATTATTATAAAGGACTTATTACTGGAATTGTTTCACTTTAAAATATGTCTTAAGAATCATTTATAATATGTCAACGATTGGGGAGTAAGGAAAAGCAGTATTTATTTTATTTTATTTAACCTCTATTTAACTAGGCAAGTCAGTATGTTCTTCTGTTTTTTAGAATGTTTTGTCATGAAAGTATGGACGACAGCATTGGTACTTTTCAGACTCACTCTCTCAACACTGCTCATTACCGTCACCCATTGACACCAGTGGGGAGCAATATGGCTTCGCTCTTTCTTATTGTGGTAGGTCATATGAAGGAGACGAAGAGTGTTGAGTGACTCTCATGGACACAAACAGACAGACACACACACACACAAGCACACACAGGCTCAGGGTGTTAACAGACCACGGTCTGTGGGCAAGCAGGGTGGGTGATGGCAGCGAATGACAGTGGTTACAGTACTTTGCAGAGGGAGATGGGCAATATACACACACACAAACACACACACACACACTGCTCGTTATGGTTATGTTATGCTTGTCTCCTAGCCGTTAACGATGTCATTCTGTGTTTAGAACATGAGAGCGAGGCTCAACAGCCTGTTGCAGAGGCTGCCGAGGTTTGGGTCAATTGCCTCTCAGCTTGATGTCTGTCATGAGGACTTTTTCATACATCCTCATAACTGCATGTGTTTTTCTAAAGGAGAAAAGAGAGGAGAAGAGAGAAACAGGAGAGGAGGGAGGGAGGGACAGAAAGAGAGAGAGGGAGCGCAAGATTATAGCACTGAACATAATGGTGGCTATGTATACATCTCTCTACAAACTCTGTACTCATTCATTTTATCAACGTATGGCTTTAATTATCAGCAAATGTGCATATAACTCCAGCATACCATTCATCATCGTAGGTAGGGTCAGCAGCATGACAGTAATGACTCATTAGACTGTATTACATGGTTCGTTGATGTGATGTAGGCCCGCTGCTGCTGAACGAGGCCTGATAAAACGCAGTGTCAGAAAAGTCCTTATCAGAGATTCTATTTAATAATTGAGGCAGACAGATACACACACACACACACACACACACACACACACACACACACACACACACACACACACACACACACACACACACACACACACACACACACACACACACACACACACACACACACACACACATAAGCACGCTCGTACAATTACACACATACACACACACACCGTTTTGTATTGCTATCCTTGTGGGGACTTAACTCCTAACCTTAACCTTAATTCTAACCCTAATTGTTACCCTAGGCCTAAACCTAACCCCTAAGCTTAAAATATAATTTTTCCTGGTGGAGACCTGAAAAATGTCCCCACCTGTCCAAATTGTCCTTGTCTTACTATCTTTGTGTCACGACTTCCGCCGGTCCCTCTCCTTGTTCGGGCGGCGTTCGGCGGTCGAAGTCACCGAACTTCTAGCCATCGTTGATACTCTTTTCATTTTCCTTTGGTTTTGTCTTGTCTTCCATCACACCTAGTTCCAATCCCATGCATGTTGTGTATTTAACCCTCTGTTCCCCCTCATGTCCTTGTCGGTGATTGTTTATTGTAAGTGCTTGTGCACGTCTGTCCTGTTATGTACCCATTATTTGATGGTTCTGTTTTCCGGTGGGTTTTTTGTTATCAAACTGCGCCGTTTGGAAACACAGTTTTTGCTCTCCTGCGTCTGACTTCTCTGCCGCCAGTACGCACCGCTTACACTTTGTGAGTACTTCTGGTAACCACAAGGATAGTTAAACAAACACACACACACACATGCACCCATACTTCAATTCAAAGATTGAAACATTTAGATGAATAGAAAGGGAATGAGTACAGGATTTTTTATTCAGGCCAAAAGTTTATATAGGTACTGTTCTGTCTCTCTATATCTATTGCTTTATCTCTAGCTCCCATCTCTCTCTTTCTCTCTCTCTGTATTAAACACGTATCCGCCTACTTTAGGCTTTAAATCCCATTCTCCCCAGTCTCACTGGTGGACCTCTGACGTGTAAGACAAGAGGAGGGATTCAGTTACCATGCCTCCATAGGAGAACTGCTGTGATTAGTGTATTCTGTTACATGTTCTGCCATACGCACAGAACCAGTTTTCCATGTAAATAAAACATGTCTTACTAGTGTAGTGGGCAACCATTACAGTTAGTTCCTGTTGGGAAGATCACCGCCATCAAAAGTAATAGGGCCATTAAATATTCACCACGTAGAAAAGAAGAAGACTACAAAGAAGAAAGGGAGTGGGAGAGAGAGAAAAGAAGAGGGGAGGTGAATTTAACTCACGTGAAGAAATATTTCTAATAACATTGGGAGAGACAATGTTTAGGACAATGTCTCTCTGTTACCGCAGGGTGTTTCAAAGACAACCTTTCACTGATCGGGGATAAAATACAGAATATCCTGCGTCCGCAATCTTGATTTCGGGAACACTGCGGTGAAACGTATTTCTCTTTGTGTATAATCATTTTGTCTAGTTTCTCCTTTTTTTTATTTCTAATATTTTCTCTCGCTCGCAATCGAAAGAAATTCTACCGTTAGCAATGTCTGACAATCTACAGTCAAAAATATATGGCGTATCTGGTGCCGTGAGGAGTGTAAATTCAGAGGTCATACATTGGCTCCCCAGTCTACTCCCAGACGAGGCTTAAAGGGAAGGGTTCAGGGGTCAATGTCGTCATGTGATTCAGAGGAAAACAAAACGGAAAACAAATTTATGACCAAAATAGAGATATCTTCTTGCTGTGTGATTATGCAGATGCTTTAGAGGAGAGGAGATAGGGGTTAATGCTTACTCAGTGTGAATACTTTCCATTATGGAAAATCCTGCTTGGGCCTCGTATCTTCCTTTCCTCCATTCCTCTTAGAAGATTAGAAGATGGCCACCTTGTTTCAGGCTCCTAAGAAACTTTTGAGTATTTCTATTTTTTCATTTTATTTCTCACATTATTACCCAGAACGTTCTCTGCGTTATTACATACAGCCGGAAATAACTTTTAGATATCAGAGAGGCAGTAACTCACCAGCATTTCGACCAGGAATACAACTTTCCTGAATTGGATCCTTTGATCGTACCTTCCAAGGCGATTTAACTTATCCCAGAGGCTGCTCCAAGGTATTCGGGAAATGAACTTTTAGGCCAACTCAGGAGGCGTACACACCATCTACCGCTTCTGAGTATGTTACTAGCTAATGTTCAGTCCCTGGACAATAAAGTTGACGAGCTCAGGGCGAGGAGCTTCTTCCAGACAGACATCAGGGACTGGAACATAGTCTGTTTCACAGAGTCATGGCTCTCTCCGGATATACTGTCTCTGTTCATACAGTCAGCTGGGTTTTCAATACATCGTGCGGATAGGAATAAAGAACCCTCCGGGAAGAAGAAAGACGGAGGTGTATGTTTCATGTTTAACTACTCATGGTGTGATTGTGGTAACATACAGGAACTCAAGTCCTTTTGTTCACCTGACCTAGAATCCCTAACAATCAAATGCTGACCACATTACCTCCCTAGAGAATTTTATTTAGTTATCATCACAGCCGTGTATATCCCCCTCAAGACGATACCACAACAGCTCTCTAGGAACTACACTGGACCTTGTGCAAACTGGAAACTGTACATCCTGAGGCCTCATTTATTATAGCTGGGGACTTTAATGAAGAAAATCTGAGGAAAGCGCTACTGAAGATCTATCAACACATCACCTGCAGTACAAAACTCTCAACTATTGTTACTCTCTCTTCTGAGATGGCTACAAGGCCCTCCCCCAACCTCCCGTGTGCAAATCAGATGACGACTCCATTTTGCTACTCCCTCCTATAGGCAGAAACTCAAATAGGAAGTACTCGTGCTAAGGTCTATTCAATGCTGGTCTGGCCAATCGAAAACAAATGCTTCAAGACTGTTTTGATCACGCGGACTGGGACATGTTCCGAGTTGTCTCTGAGAATAACATTGACATATACACACAGTGACTGAGTTCATCAGGAAGTGTATAGGGGATGTGGTTCCCAATTGTGACAACTAAAACCTATCCAAACCAAAAACTGTGGATAGATGGCAGCATTCGCGCAAAACTAAAAGTGCGAACCACCGCATTTAACCACGGTATGGTGACTGGGAATATTATCAAATATAAACAATAAAGTTATGCCCTCCGTAAGGCAATCAAACAGGCAAAACGTCAGTACAGAGACAACGTGGGGACTCAGGGACTCCAGATAATCACGTATTATAAAGAGAAAACCAGCGATGTTGCGGACACCAATGTCTTGCTCCCGGACAAGCTAAACACCTTCCTCGACTGCTTTGAGGACAACACGGGCCGCTCCCGGGAAAGTGAGCTCTCATTCTCCGTGGCCGATGTGAGTAAGACATGTAAGCGTGATAACCCTCGCAAGGCCCCCGGCCCAGAATGCATCCCTAGCCGCATCCTCAGAGAATGCGCAGACCAGCTCGCTGGAGTGTTTATGGACATATTCATTCTCCCCTATTACAGCCTCAGGTCTTCTTGGGTATAGCGCTACAAGCTTGGCACACCAGTACTTGCGGAGTTTCTCCCATTTTTCCTTGCAAATCCTCTCAACATCTGTCAGGTTGGATGGGGAGCGTCGTTGCACAGCTATTTTCAGGTCTCTCCAGAGATGTTCCATTGGGTTCAAGTCCGGGCTCTGGCTGGGCCACTCAATGACATTCAGAGACTTGTCCCAAAGCTACTCCTGCGTTGTCTTGGCTGCGTGCTTAGGGACTTCTTATGGCTGCAATGGCAGTATTGAGTAGCTTGGATGAAAAGGTGCCCAGAGGTGCCCAGAGTAAACTGCCTGCTCCTCAGTCCCAGTTGCTAATATATGCATATTATTATTAGTATTGGATAGTAAACACTCTGAAGTTTCTAAAACTGTTTGAATCATGTCTGTGAGTATAACAGAACGTATTTGGCAGACGAAACCCCGAGGACAAACCATTCAGATAATTTTTTTTGAGGTCACTCTCTTTTCAATGAGATTTCATTGGGAATCCAGATTTCTAAGGGACCTTATTGCAGTTCATATCGCTTCCACTGGATGTCAACAGTCTTTAGAAATTGGTTGAGGTTTTTCCTTTGAGAATGAAGAAGTAACACTGTTCATGTTACGGCAGATTTCCTCCTCTTCATCTGAAGAGGAGGTGTAGGGATCGGACCAAGACGCAGAGTGGAAAGTGTTCATATTTTAATGAAAGTAAACTGAACACTTCAAGATACAAAAAACAACAAATGTGACCAAACCGAAAACAGTCCCGTGTGGCACAAACACTAACACGGAAGACAATCACCCACAAAACCCAACACCAAACAGGTTACCTTAATATGGTTCTCAATCAGGGACAACGATTGACAGCTGCCTCTGATTGAGAACCATATCAGGTCAAACACAGAAATAGACAAACCAGACACAAAACAATGAATGCCCACCCAACTCACGTCCTGACCCACTAAAACAAACAATTAACACAATAGGGTCAGAACGTGACAGTTCAGAATGAGGTTCCAGTGAGGAGCGTGACCTGAAAGCTGCTACACTTTGTTTTCCTCCGGTATTGAACACAAATCATCCCGTCTTAAATTTTATCGATTATTTACGTAAAAAAATACCTAAAGTTGTATTACAAAAGTAGTTTGAAATGTTTGTACAAAGCTTACAGGTAACTTATGAGATATTTTGTAGTCACGTTGCGCAAGTTGGAACCGGTGTTTTTCTGGATCAAACGCGCCAAATAAATGGACATTTTGGATATATATCGACGGAATTAATCGAACAAAAGGACCATTTGTGATGTTTATGGGATAGATTGGAGTGCCAACAGAAGAAGCTCGTCAAAGGTACGGCATGAATTATATCTTTATTTCTGCGTTTTGTGTCGCGCCTGGAGGGTTGAAATAGGATTGTCTGTGTTTGTTTACTGGGGTGCTGTCCTCAGATAATAGCATTGTTTGCTTTCGCCGTAAAGCCTTTTTGAAATATGACATGTTGGCTGGATTCACAACAAGTGTAGCTTTAATTTGGTGTATTGCATGTGTGATTTCATTAGAGTTACATTTTTATAGTAATTTATTTGAATTTGGCGCTCTGCATTTTCACTGGATGTTGGCCGGTGGGACGCTAGCGTCTCACATATCCCAGAGAGGTTAAACAGGAAATTACCTAACAAACCTTCAGGCTGTGTAAGGGCTATTTGACACAGAAGGAGAGTGATGGAGTGCTGCATCAGATGACCTGGAATCCACAATCACCCGACCTCAACCCAATTGAGATGGTTTGTGATGAGTTGGACCGTAGAGTGAAGGTAAAGCAGCCAACCAGTGCTTATCATATGTGGGACCTCCTTCAAGACTGTTGGAAAAGCATTCCAGGTGAAGCTGGTTGAGAGAATGCCAAGAGTGTGCAAAGCTGTTACTACTTGATTCCATATGTGTTATTTCCTTGTTTTGATGTCTTGACTATCATTCTACAATGAAGAAAATAGTACAATTAAAGAAAAACCCTTGAATGAGTAGGTCTGTCCAAACTTTTGACTGGTAGATAGTTGATTTAGCAGCTTGAAAAAAGTTACTGGCCTTGTCTGAACTCTGTCATGCATACTACTTACTAAAACTACATACTGTGTTCTAATAGTACTACATACTATTTATAACATACTGTTTAGTATTAACGAAAGCAGCAAGCAACAAATTTTAACATACTAAAAATGTGTCATGTTCAATAGCGTTGATCCGCTCCATTCATTGAATTTGGTAAAACATGTCCTCTTATTGGATTATCAGCTGATTACCAGCTGTTGTCAAACACACGTGAGTCTGGAAAGATTTTCTTCCTCAAAAGTGTGTAGCCAATTCTACTAGATGAAAAGCCTACATGAGTAAGACATCTTGGCATTTAAAGGATTTTCAATTTAGTGTCTTCCGTGTTCAGCAGTGTACGCTTTATTTGAACAATATTTCAACATTTCAATCTCAGGTAGATTCCCATAGTACTTCCACGCACCTTTAAAACTGACAACATTTCAATCCCAGGTGGAGCTTTGTCAGGAATTTCACTAAACTCTCCCGGCAAAGCAGCTGTTTCATAGGCGTAGAGAATTTATGTTTGTCTCCTTTTTAGGTTCAGAGAGGCTGACTGACAGACATACAGGCAGCAGCATAAATGAGAAAGGTTAATAGATGACAGGAGACACGAGCCTGTTTTTGCCTGTGGAAGCATGTATACATACGCTCACTGAGTTGCCCCATTTAACATTACGTGACTGAGAAAATCTCTGAACACTGAGCAATCACAACAGTAATCAAAAAACATGATTTTACTAACTGACCATGCAGAGACAGAAACTGACAAAAAATCTGAGGGAGAAAATAATCAATTTAAGGTATTACCAAACATAGCAATCTGATCAAAGACTGGAATTTACCTTTGGCTTGCTCTAATGCAATTACAGAAGAGATAATGCAATCACTCTGGCAAGCAGGGTGGGTGACGGCAGGGAGTGACAGTGGTTACATTGCAGAAGGAGATAGGCATTACATACACATACAAACACACACACTGACACATGAATGCAGACAGCAGGAACACATACATGAAAACACATGCACACACACTCCCTTTGAAGTAATTTCACAAACTATCCTCAAAACTGCCCATGAACTGCAGCTGGGCCTTTTCCTTTCTTTGGAAGAAACATCCCACAGTGGTTCTTCAAACCAGACCCCATGGAGGGAGAGCAGAGAGGGGTATTAACTTAACATTTACCCGTCAGTGAATGTGTCGATCAACCGGGTTAAGATTTAAAGGCTCATTTTAGTTAATCTTGTCTTGTGGTAAAATGGGAGGAGAACTGAGGTTCGCCCAGCTGCCTAGCTTTGTATAGACCCAATGATCTAATGAGTTGCCTTGGGATTGAGACACTGACCATTACAGAGCACCTGAAATGACTTTAACTGAGTGTTACTGTGGATCATGTGCACGGCTTACATTGGCAACAATCTACGCTCATTGTTCGATAAGTGTTACTACTCTGGTCATGGAATTGACATAGTCTATGCTGGTTATTCTCATTTATGCTGGTCAAAAGTTATAAGTTGTTATCAATAAACATCACAAGGGTGTCAGAATGTTATATTTGCCTGTTTGGGGGCAAGATGACTCCCAGCTCAGTTACAAACATTGAAACCTGTGTGTGATAGCAAAACAACTGTTACCATTATTTCATTTTAATGAAAGAACACTGACATGGTGCTAAGAACACTGACATGGTGCTAGGTACACTGACATGGTGCGAAGAACACTGACATGGTGCTAGGTACACTGACATGGTGCTAAGAACACTGACATGGTGCTAGGTACACTGACATGGTGCGAAGAACACTGACATGGTGCTAGGTACACTGACATGGTGCTAAGAACACTGACATGGTGCTAGGTACACTGACATGGTGCTAGGTACACTGACATGGTGCTAGGTACACTGACATGGTGCTAGGAACACTGACATGGTGCTAGGTACACTGACATGGTGCTAAGAACACTGACATGGTGCTAGGAACACTGACATGGTGCTAGGAACACTGACATGGTGCTAAGAACACTGACATGGTGCTAGGAACACTGACATGGTGCTAGGTACACTGACATGGTGCTAGGTACACTGACATGGTGCTAGGTATACTGACATGGTGCTAAGAACACTGACATGGTGCTAAGAACACTGACATGGTGCTAAGAACACTGACATGGTGCTAGGTACACTGACATGGTGCTAAGAACACTGACATGGTGCTAAGAACACTGAGATGGTGCTAGGAACACTGACATGGTGCTAGGTACACTGCCATGGTGCGAAGAACACTGACATGGTGCTAAGAACACTGACATGGTGCTAGGTACACTGACATGGTGCTAGGTACACTGACATGGTGCTAGGTACACTGACATGGTGCTAAGAACACTGACATGGTGCTAGGTACACTGACATGGTGCTAGGAGCACTGACATGGTGCTAGGTACACTGACATGGTGCTAGGTACACTGACATGGTGCTAGGAACACTGACATGGTCCTAAGAACACTGACATGGTGCTAAGAACACTGACATGGTACTAGGTACACTGACATGGTGCTAAGAACACTGACATGGTGCAATGAACACTGACATGGTGCTAAGAACACTGACATGGTGCTAGGTACACTGACATGGTGCTAGGTACACTGACATGGTGCTAGGTACACTGACATGGTGCTAAGAATACTGACATGGTGCTAAGAACACTGACATGGTGCTAAGAACACTGACATGGTGCTAAGAACACTGACATGGTGCTAGGT
This sequence comes from Salvelinus namaycush, assembly GCF_016432855.1. Taxonomy (NCBI): domain Eukaryota; kingdom Metazoa; phylum Chordata; class Actinopteri; order Salmoniformes; family Salmonidae; genus Salvelinus; species Salvelinus namaycush. The sequence continues at coordinate 29,848,984 of NC_052338.1, forward strand.
ACACTGCTATGGGGCTAAGAACACTGACATGGTGCTAAGAACACTGACATGGTGCTAAGAACACTGACATGGTGCTAGGTACACTGACATGGTGCTAAGAACACTGACATGGTGCTAAGAACACTGACATGGTGCTAAGAACACTGACATGGTGCGAAGAACACTGACATGGTGCTAGGAACACTGACATGGTGCTAGGAGCACTGACATGGTGCTAGGTACACTGACATGGTGCTAGGAACACTGACATGGTGCTAAGAACACTGACATGGTGCTAGGTACACTGACATGGTGCGAAGAACACTGACATGGTACTAGGTACACTAACATGGTGCTAAGAACACTGACATGGTGCAATGAACACTGACATGGTGCTAAGAACACTGACATGGTGCTAGGAACACTGACATGGTGCTAGGTACACTGCCATGGTGCGAAGAACACTGACATGGTGCTAAGAACACTGACATGGTGCTAGGTACACTGACATGGTGCTAGGTACACTGACATGGTGCTAGGTACACTGACATGGTGCTAAGAACACTGACATGGTGCTAGGTACACTGACATGGTGCTAGGAGCACTGACATGGTGCTAGGTACACTGACATGGTGCTAGGTACACTGACATGGTGCTAGGAACACTGACATGGTCCTAAGAACACTGACATGGTGCTAAGAACACTGACATGGTACTAGGTACACTGACATGGTGCTAAGAACACTGACATGGTGCTAGGTACACTGACATGGTGCTAGGTACACTGACATGGTGCTAGGTACACTGACATGGTGCTAAGAATACTGACATGGTGCTAAGAACACTGACATGGTGCTAAGAACACTGACATGGTGCTAAGAACACTGACATGGTGCTAGGTACACTGCTATGGGGCTAAGAACACTGACATGGTGCTAAGAACACTGACATGGTGCTAAGAACACTGACATGGTGCTAGGTACACTGACATGGTGCTAAGAACACTGACATGGTGCTAAGAACACTGACATGGTGCTAAGAACACTGACATGGTGCGAAGAACACTGACATGGTGCTAGGAACACTGACATGGTGCTAGGAGCACTGACATGGTGCTAGGTACACTGACATGGTGCTAGGAACACTGACATGGTGCTAAGAACACTGACATGGTGCTAGGTACACTGACATGGTGCTAAGAACACTGACATGGTACTAGGTACACTGACATGGTGCTAAGAACACTGACATGGTGCAATGAACACTGACATGGTGCTAGGTACACTGACATGGTGCTAAGAACACTGACATGGTGCTAAGAACACTGACATGGTGCTAAGAACACTGACATGGTGCTAAGAACACTGACATGGTGCTAGGTACACTGCTATGGGGCTAAGAACACTGACATGGTGCTAAGAACACTGACATGGTGCTAAGAACACTGACATGGTGCTAGGTACACTGACATGGTGCTAAGAACACTGACATGGTGCTAAGAACACTGACATGGTGCTAAGAACACTGACATGGTGCGAAGAACACTGACATGGTGCTAGGAACACTGACATGGTGCTAGGAGCACTGACATGGTGCTAAGAACACTGACATGGTGCTAGGTACACTGACATGGTGCTAAGAACACTGACATGGTACTAGGTACACTGACATGGTGCTAAGAACACTGACATGGTGCAATGAACACTGACATGGTGCTAAGAACACTGACATGGTGCTAGGTACACTGACATGGTGCTAGGTACACTGACATGGTGCTAGGTACACTGACATGGTGCTAAGAACACTGACATGGTGCTAAGAACACTGACATGGTGCTAGGTACACTGACATGTTGCTAAGAACACTGACATGGTGCTAGGAACACTGACATGGTGCTAAGAACACTGACATGGTGCTAAGAACACTGACATGGTGCTAGGTACACTGACATGGTGCTAGGTACACTGACATGGTGCTAAGAACACTGACATGGTGCTAGGTACACTGACATGGTGCTAAGAACACTGACATGGTGCTAGGTACACTGACATGGTGCTAGGTACACTGACATGGTGCTAGGAGCACTGACATGGTGCTAGGTACACTGACATGGTGCTAGGTACACTGACACGGTGCTAGGAACACTGACATGGTGCTAAGAACACTGACATGGTGCTAGGTACACTGCCATGGTGCGAAGAACACTGACATGGTGCTAAGAACACTGACATGGTGCTAGGTACACTGACATGGTGCTAGGTACACTGACATGGTGCTAGGTACACTGACATGGTGCTAGGAGCACTGACATGGTGCTAGGTACACTGACATGATGCTAGGTACACTGACATGGGGCTAAGAACACTGACATGGTGCTAAGAACACTGACATGGTGCTAGGTACACTGCCATGGTGCGAAGAACACTGACATGGTGCAATGAACACTGACATGGTGCTAAGAACACTGACATGGTGCTAGGTACACTGACATGGTGCTAGGTACACTGACATGGTGCTAGGTACACTGACTTGGTGCTAAGAACACTGACATGGTGCTAAGAACACTGCCATGGTGCTAGGTACACTGACATGGTGCTAGGTACACTGACATGGTGCTAGGAGCACTGACATGGTACTAGGTACACTGACATGGTGCTAAGAACACTGACATGGTACTAGGTACACTGACATGGTGCTAAGAACACTGACATGGTGCAATGAACACTGACATGGTGCTAAGAACACTGACATGGTGCTAGGTACACTGACATGGTGCTAGGTACACTGACATGGTGCTAAGAACACTGACATGGTGCAATGAACACTGACATGGTGCTAAGAACACTGACATGGTGCTAAGAACACTGACATGCTGCTAGGTACACTGCTATGGGGCTAAGAACACTGACATGGTGCTAAGAACACTGACATGGTGCTAGGTACACTGCCATGGTGCGAAGAACACTGACATGGTGCTAAGAACACTGACATTGTGCTAGGTACACTGACATGGTGCTAAGAACACTGACATGGTGCTAAGAACACTGACATGGTGCTAGGTACACTGACATGGTGCTAAGAACACTGACATGGTGCTAGGTACACTGACATGGTGCTAGGTACACTGACATGGTGCTAGGTACACTGACATGGTGCTAGGTATACTGACATGGTGCTAAGAACACTGACATGGTGCTAGGTACACTGACATGGTGCTAGGTACACTGACATGGTGCTAGGAGCACTGACATGGTGCTAGGTACACTGACATGGTGCTAGGTACACTGACATGGGGCTAAGAACACTGACATGGTGCTAAGAACACTGACATGGTGCTAGGTACACTGCCATGGTGCGAAGAACACTGACATGGTGCTAGGTACACTGACATGGTGCTAAGAACACTGACATGGTGCAATGAACACTGACATGGTGCTAAGAACACTGACATGGTGCTAGGTACACTGACATGGTGCTAGGTACACTGACATGGTGCTAGGTACACTGACTTGGTGCTAAGAACACTGACTTGGTGCTAAGAACACTGACATGGTGCTAAGAACACTGACATGGTGCTAGGTACACTGACATGGTGCTAGGAACACTGACATGGTGCTAAGAACACTGACATGGTGCTAAGAACACTGACATGGTGCTAGGTACACTGACATGGTGCTAGGTACACTGACATGGTGCTAGGAGCACTGACATGGTGCTAGGTACAGTGACATGGTGCTAGGTACACTGACATGGTGCTAGGAACACTGACATGGTGCTAAGAACACTGACATGGTGCTAAGAACACTGACATGGTGCTAAGAACACTGACATGGTGCTAGGTACACTGACATGGTGCTAGGTACACTGACATGGTGCTAAGAACACTGACATGGTGCTAGGTACACTGACATGGTGCTAAGAACACTGACATGGTACTAGGTACACTGACATGGTGCTAAGAACACTGACATGGTGCAATGAACACTGACATGGTGCTAAGAACACTGACATGGTGCTAGGTACACTGATATGGTGCTAAGAACACTTTCATGGTGCTAAGAACACTGACATGGTGCTAAGAACACTGACATGGTGCTAAGAACACTGACATGGTGCTAGGTACACTGCTATGGGGCTAAGAACACTGACATGGTGCTAAGAACACTGACATGGTGCTAAGAACACTGACATGGTGCTAGGTACACTGACATGGTGCTAAGAACACTGACATGTTGCTAAGAACACTGACATGGTGCTAAGAACACTGACATGTTGCTAAGAACACTGACATGGTGCTAGGTACACTGACATGGTGCTAAGAACACTGTCATGGTGCTAAGAACACTGACATTGTGCTAGGTACACTGACATGGTGCTAAGAACACTGACATGGTGCTAAGAACACTGACATGGTGCTAGGTACACTGCTATGGGGCTAAGAACACTGACATGGTGCTAAGAACACTGACATGGTGCTAGGTACACTGCCATGGTGCGAAGAACACTGACATGGTGCTAAGAACACTGACATTGTGCTAGGTACACTGACATGGTGCTAAGAACACTGACATGGTGCTAAGAACACTGACATGGTGCTAGGTACACTGCCATGGTGCGAAGAACACTGACATGGTGCTAAGAACACTGACATGGTGCTAGGTACACTAACATGGTTCTAGGTACAATGACATGGTGCTAGGTATACTGACATGGTGCTAAGAACACTGACATGGTGCTAGGTACACTGACATGGTGCTAGGTACACTGACATGGTGCTAGGAGCACTGACATGGTGCTAGGTACACTAAAATGGTGCTAGGTACACTGACATGGGGCTAAGAACACTGACATGGTGCTAAAAACACTGACATGGTGCTAGGTACACTGCCATGGTGCGAAGAACACTGACATGGTGCTAGGTACACTGACATGGTGCTAAGAACACTGACATGGTGCAATGAACACTGACATGGTGCTAAGAACACTGACATGGTGCTAGGTTCACTGACATGGTGCTAGGTACACTGACTTGGTGCTAAGAACACTGACATGGTGCTAAGAACACTGACATGGTGCTAGGTACACTGACATGGTGCTAGGAACACTGACATGGTGCTAAGAACACTGACATGGTGCAAGAACACTGACATGGTGCTAAGAACACTGACATGGTGCTAGGTACACTGACATGGTGCTAGGTACACTGACATGGTGCTAGGAGCACTGACATGGTGCTAGGTACACTGACATGGTGCTAAGAACACTGACATGGTACTAGGTACACTGACATGGTGCTAAGAACACTGACATGGTGCAATGAACACTGACATGGTGCTAAGAACACTGACATGGTGCTAGGTACACTGACATGGTGCTAGGTACACTGACATGGTGCTAGGTACACTGACATGGTGCTAAGAACACTGACATGGTGCAATGAACACTGACATGGTGCTAAGAACACTGACATGGTGCTAAGAACACTGACATGCTGCTAGGTACACTGCTATGGGGCTAAGAACACTGACATGGTGCTAAGAACACTGACATGGTGCTAGGTACACTGACATGGTGCTAGGTACACTGACATGGTGCTAGGTATACTGACATGGTGCTAAGAACACTGACATGGTGCTAGGTACACTGACATGGTGCTAGGTACACTGACATGGTGCTAGGAGCACTGACATGGTGCTAGGTACACTGACATGGTGCTAAGAACACTGACATGGTGCTAGGTACACTGCCATGGTGCGAAGAACACTGACATGGTGCTAGGTACACTGACATGGTGCTAAGAACACTGACATTGTGCAATGAACACTGACATGGTGCTAAGAACACTGACATGGTGCTAGGTACACTGACATGGTGCTAGGTACACTGACATGGTGCTAGGTACACTGACTTGGTGCTAAGAACACTGACATGGTGCTAAGAACACTGACATGGTGCTAGGTACACTGACATGGTGCTAGGAACACTGACATGGTGCTAAGAACACTGACATGGTGCTAAGAACACTGACATGGTGCTAGGTACACTGACATGGTGCTAGGTACACTGACATGGTGCTAGGAGCACTGACATGGTGCTAGGTACACTGACATGGTGCTAGGTACACTGACATGGTGCTAGGAACACTGACATGGTGCTAAGAACACTGACATGGTGCTAAGAACACTGACATGGTGCTAAGAACACTGACATGGTGCTAGGTACACTGACATGGTGCTAGGTACACTGACATGGTGCTAAGAACACTGACATGGTGCTAGGTACACTGACATGGTGCTAAGAACACTGACATGGTACTAGGTACACTGACATGGTGCTAAGAACACTGACATGGTGCAATGAACACTGACATGGTGCTAAGAACACTGACATGGTGCTAGGTACACTGACATGGTGCTAAGAACACTGTCATGGTGCTAAGAACACTGACATGGTGCTAAGAACACTGACATGGTGCTAAGAACACTGACATGGTGCTAGGTACACTGCTATGGGGCTAAGAACACTGACATGGTGCTAAGAACACTGACATGGTGCTAAGAACACTGACATGGTGCTAGGTACACTGACATGGTGCTAAGAACACTGACATGTTGCTAAGAACACTGACATGGTGCTAAGAACACTGACATGTTGCTAAGAACACTGACATGGTGCTAGGTACACTGACATGGTGCTAAGAACACTGTCATGGTGCTAAGAACACTGACATTGTGCTAGGTACACTGACATGGTGCTAAGAACACTGACATGGTGCTAAGAACACTGACATGGTGCTAGGTACACTGCTATGGGGCTAAGAACACTGACATGGTGCTAAGAACACTGACATGGTGCTAGGTACACTGCCATGGTGCGAAGAACACTGACATGGTGCTAAGAACACTGACATTGTGCTAGGTACACTGACATGGTGCTAAGAACACTGACATGGTGCTAAGAACACTGACATGGTGCTAGGTACACTGACATGGTGCGAAGAACACTGACATGGTGCTAAGAACACTGACATGGTGCTAGGTACACTGACATGGTGCTAGGTACACTGACATGGTGCTAGGTATACTGACATGGTGCTAAGAACACTGACATGGTGCTAGGTACACTGACATGGTGCTAGGTACACTGACATGGTGCTAGGAGCACTGACATGGTGCTAGGTACACTGACATGGTGCTAGGTACACTGACATGGGGCTAAGAACACTGACATGGTGCTAAGAACACTGACATGGTGCTAGGTACACTGCCATGGTGCGAAGAACACTGACATGATGCTAGGTACACTGACATGGTGCTAAGAACACTGACATGGTGCAATGAACACTGACATGGTGCTAAGAACACTGACATGGTGCTAGGTACACTGACATGGTGCTAGGTACACTGACATGGTGCTAGGTACACTGACTTGGTGCTAAGAACACTGACATGGTGCTAAAAACACTGACATGGTGCTAGGTACACTGACATGGTGCTAGGAACACTGACATGGTGCTAAGAACACTGACATGGTGCTAAGAACACTGACATGGTACTAGGTACACTGACATGGTGCTAAGAACACTGACATGGTGCAATGAACACTGACATGGTGCTAAGAACACTGACATGGTGCTAGGTACACTGACATGGTGCTAGGTACACTGACATGGTGGTAGGTACACTGACATGGTGCTAAGAACACTGACATGGTGCAATGAACACTGACATGGTGCTAAGAACACTGACATGGTGCTAAGAACACTGACATGCTGCTAGGTACACTGCTATGGGGCTAAGAACACTGACATGGTGCTAAGAACACTGACATGGTGCTAGGTACACTGCCATGGTGCGAAGAACACTGACATGGTGCTAAGAATACTGACATTGTGCTAGGTACACTGACATGGTGCTAAGAACACTGACATGGTGCTAAGAACACTGACATGGTGCTAGGTACACTGCCATGGTGCGAAGAACACTGACATGGTGCTAAGAACACTGACATGGTGCTAGGTACACTGACATGGTGCTAGGTACACTGACATGGTGCTAGGTATACTGACATGGTGCTAAGAACACTGACATGGTGCTAGGTACACTGACATGGTGCTAGGTACACTGACATGGTGCTAGGAGCACTGACATGGTGCTAGGTACACTGACATGGTGCTAGGTACACTGACATGGGGCTAAGAACACTGACATGGTGCTAAGAACACTGACATGGTGCTAGGTACACTGCCATGGTGCGAAGAACACTGACATGGTGCTAGGTACACTGACATGGTGCTAAGAACACTGACATGGTGCAATGAACACTGACATGGTGCTAAGAACACTGACATGGTGCTAGGTACACTGACATGGTGCTAGGTACACTGACATGGTGCTAGGTACACTGACTTGGTGCTAAGAACACTGACATGGTGCTAAGAACACTGACATGGTGCTAGGTACACTGACATGGTGCTAGGAACACTGACATGGTGCTAAGAACACTGACATGGTGCTAAGAACACTGACATGGTGCTAAGAACACTGACATGGTGCTAGGTACACTGACATGGTGCTAAGAACACTGACATGGTGCTAGGTACACTGACATGGTGCTAGGTACACTGACATGGTGCTAGGAGCACTGACATGGTGCTAGGTACACTGACATGGTGCTAGGTACACTGACATGGTGCTAGGAACACTGACATGGTGCTAAGAACACTGACATGGTGCTAAGAACACTGACATGGTGCTAAGAACACTGACATGGTGCTAGGTACACTGACATGGTGCTAGGTACACTGACATGGTGCTAAGAACACTGACATGGTGCTAGGTACACTGACATGGTGCTAAGAACACTGACATGGTACTAGGTACACTGACATGGTGCTAAGAACACTGACATGGTGCAATGAACACTGACATGGTGCTAAGAACACTGACATGGTGCTAGGTACACTGACATGGTGCTAAGAACACTGTCATGGTGCTAAGAACACTGACATGGTGCTAAGAACACTGACATGGTGCTAAGAACACTGACATGGTGCTAGGTACACTGCTATGGGGCTAAGAACACTGACATGGTGCTAAGAACACTGACATGGTGCTAAGAACACTGACATGGTGCTAGGTACACTGACATGGTGCTAAGAACACTGACATGTTGCTAAGAACACTGACATGGTGCTAAGAACACTGACATGTTGCTAAGAACACTGACATGGTGCTAGGTACACTGACATGGTGCTAAGAACACTGTCATGGTGCTAAGAACACTGACATTGTGCTAGGTACACTGACATGGTGCTAAGAACACTGACATGGTGCTAAGAACACTGACATGGTGCTAGGTACACTGCTATGGGGCTAAGAACACTGACATGGTGCTAAGAACACTGACATGGTGCTAGGTACACTGCCATGGTGCGAAGAACACTGACATGGTGCTAAGAACACTGACATTGTGCTAGGTACACTGACATGGTGCTAAGAACACTGACATGGTGCTAAGAACACTGACATGGTGCTAGGTACACTGCCATGGTGCGAAGAACACTGACATGGTGCTAAGAACACTGACATGGTGCTAGGTACACTGACATGGTGCTAGGTACACTGACATGGTGCTAGGTATACTGACATGGTGCTAAGAACACTGACATGGTGCTAGGTACACTGACATGGTGCTAGGTACACTGACATGGTGCTAGGAGCACTGACATGGTGCTAGGTACACTGACATGGTGCTAGGTACACTGACATGGGGCTAAGAACACTGACATGGTGCTAAGAACACTGACATGGTGCTAGGTACACTGCCATGGTGCGAAGAACACTGACATGGTGCTAGGTACACTGACATGGTGCTAAGAACACTGACATGGTGCTAAGAACACTGACATGGTGCTAGGTACACTGACATGGTGCTAGGTACACTGACATGGTGCTAGGTACACTGACTTGGTGCTAAGAACACTGACATGGTGCTAAGAACACTGACATGGTGCTAAGAACACTGACATGGTGCTAGGTACACTGACATGGTGCTAGGAACACTGACATGGTGCTAAGAACACTGACATGGTGCTAAGAACACTGACATGGTGCTAAGAACACTGACATGGTGCTAGGTACACTGACATGGTGCTAGGTACACTGACATGGTGCTAGGAGCACTGACATGGTGCTAGGTACACTGACATGGTGCTAGGTACACTGACATGGTGCTAGGAACACTGACATGGTGCTAAAAACACTGACATGGTGCTAAGAACACTGACATGGTGCTAGGTACACTGACATGGTGCTAGGTACACTGACTTGGTGCTAAGAACACTGACATGGTGCTAAAAACACTGACATGGTGCTAGGTACACTGACATGGTGCTAGGAACACTGACATGGTGCTAAGAACACTGACATGGTGCTAAGAACACTGACATGGTACTAGGTACACTGACATGGTGCTAAGAACACTGACATGGTGCAATGAACACTGACATGGTGCTAAGAACACTGACATGGTGCTAGGTACACTGACATGGTGCTAGGTACACTGACATGGTGCTAGGTACACTGACATGGTGCTAAGAACACTGACATGGTGCAATGAACACTGACATGGTGCTAAGAACACTGACATGGTGCTAAGAACACTGACATGCTGCTAGGTACATTGCTATGGGGCTAAGAACACTGACATGGTGCTAGGAACACTGACATGGTGCTAGGTACACTGCCATGGTGCGAAGAACACTGACATGGTGCTAAGAATACTGACATTGTGCTAGGTACCCACTGACATGGTGCTAAGAACACTGACATGGTGCTAAGAACACTGACATGGTGCTAGGTACACTGCAGGTGCGAAACACTGACATGGTGCTAAGAACACTGACATGGTGCTAGGTACACTGACATGGTGCTAGGTAGACACTGACATGGTGCTAGGTATACTGACATGTGCTAAGAACACTGACATGGTGCTAGGTTACACTGACATGGTGCTAGGTACACTGACATGGTGCTAGGTAGCACTGACATGGTGCTGAGTACACTGACATGGTGCTAGGTACACTGACATGGTGTAGAACACTGACATGGTGCTAGAACTGACTGGCAGGTACATGCCTGGTGCGAAGACACTGACATGGTGCTAGGTACACTGACATGGTGCTAAGAACACTGACATGGTGCAAATGACACTGACATGTGCTAAGAACCGTGTGACATGGTGCTAGGTACACTGACATGGGTGGCTAGGTCACTGACTTGGTGCTAAAACACTGACATGAATGGTGCTAAGAACACTGACATGGTGCTAGACACTGACATGGTGCTAGGAACACTGACATGTTGCGAAGAACACTGACATGGGCTAAGAACACTGACATGGTGCTAAGAACACTGACATGGTGCTAGGTCAGCTGGACATGGTGTCTAGGTACACTGACATGGTGCTAGGTACACTTACATGGTGCTAGGTACACTGACATGGGGCTAAGAACACTGACATGGTGCTAAGAACACTGACATGGTGCTAAGAACACTGACATGGTGTTAAGAACACTGACATGGTGCTAGGTACACTGACATGTTGCTAGGTACACTGACATGGTGCCTAGAACACTGACATGGTGCTAGGTACACTGACATGGTGCTAGGTACACTGACATGGTGATAGGTACACTGACATGGTTTGCTAAGAACACTGACATGGTGCTATGAACACTGACATGGTGCTAAGAACACTGACATGGTGCTAGGTACACTGACATGGTGCTAAGACACTGGTCCATGCTAGAACACTGACATGGTGCTAAGAACACTGACATGGTGCTAAGAACACTGACATGTGCTAGGTAACTGCTATGGTCTAAGAACACTGACATGGTGCTAGAACACTGACATGGTGCTAAGAACACTGACATGGTGCTAGGTACACTGACATGGTGCTAGAGACACTGACATGGTGCTAGTACACTGACATGTGCTAGTAAACCTGACATGTGCTAAGAACACTGACATGGTGCTAGGTACACTGACATGTGTGCACTAGTAACTGACATGGTGCTAGGAGCACTGACATGGTGCTAGTAGCACTGACATGGTGCTAATGATACAACTGACATGGGGCTAAGAACACTGGACATGGTGCTAAGACACTGACTGTGCTAGGTACAATGCCATGGTGCAAGAACACTGACATGGTGCTAGGTACCTGACATGTTGCTAAGCACTGACATGGTGCAATGAACACTGACATGGTGCTAAGAACACTGACATGGTGCCTAGGTACACTGACATGTGTGCTAGGTACACTGACTTGGGTGCTAATACACTGACATGTGCTAAGAACACTGACATGTGGCTAGTACAACTGACATGGGGCAGGAACACTGACATGGTGCTAAGAACACTGACATGGTGCTAAGAACCTGACATGGTGCTAAGAACACTGACATGGTGCTAGGTACACTGACATGGTGCTAGGTACACTGACTGGTGCTAGAGCACTGACATGGTGCTAGTACACTGACATGGTGCTAGTACAACTGACATGGTGCTAGGACACTGACATGGTGCTAAGAACACTGACATGGTGCTAAGAACACTGACATGTTGCTAGTACACTGACTGGTGCTAGGTACCTGCATGGTGCTAAGACACTGACATGGTGCTGAGGTACACTGACATGGTGCTAAGAACACTGACATGGTACTAGGTACACTGACATGGTGCCCTGAAGAACACTGACATGGTGCAATAAACACTGACATTGCTAAGAACACTGACATGGTGCTAGGTACACTGACATGGTGCTAAGAACACTGCATGGTGTAAGAACACTGACTGGTGCTAAGAACACTGACATGGTGCTAAGAACACTGACATTGGTGCTAGGTACACTGACTATGGGGCTAAGAACACTGACATGGTGACATGAAGAACACTGACATGGTGCTAATACACTGACATGTGCTAGACACTGACATGGTGCTAAGAACACTGACATGGTGCTAAGAACACTGACATGTGCTAAGAACAACTGACATGTTGTCTAAGAAACACTGACATGGTGCTAAGAACACTGACATGTGCAAAACACTGACATGGTGCTAGGTACACTGACATGTGCTAAATACACTGCATGGTGCTAAGAACACGACATTGTGCTAGGTACACTGACATGTGCTAAGAACACTGACATGGTGCTAAGAACACTAGACATGGTGCTAGGTACACTGCTATGGGGCTAAGACACTGACATGGGCTAAGAACACTGACATGGTGCTAGTACACGACATGGTGCAAGAACACTGACATGGTCTAAGACACTGACATGTGTGCTAGGTACACTGACATGGTGCTAAGACACTGACAGGTGCTAGAACACTGACATGTCCTAGGTACACTGACATGGTGCAAGAACACTGACATGGTGCTAAGAACACTGACATGGTGCTAGGTACACTGACATGGTGCTAGTACACTGACATGGTGCTAGGTATACTGACATGGTGCTAACACTGACACTGGTGCTAGATACACTGACATGGTGCTAGGTACACTGACATGGTGCTAGGAGCACTGACATGGTGCTAGTACACTGACATGGTGCTAGTACACTGACATGGGGCTAAGAACACTGACATGGTGCTAAGAACACTGACATGGTGCTAGGTACACTGCCATGGTGCGAAGAACACTGACATGGTGCTGAGTACACTGACATGGTGCTAAGAACACTGACATGGTGCAATGAACACTGACATGGTAGTGACTAAGAACACTGACATGGTGCTAGGTAGCACTGACATGGTGCTAGGTACACTGACATGGTGATAGGTACACTGACCTTGGTGCTAAGAACACTGACAATGTGCTAAAAACCTGACATGGTGCTAGGTACACTGATGGTGCTAGAACACTGACATGGTGCTAAGAACAACTGACATGAGGCTAAGACACTGACATGGTGCTAGACACTGACATGGTGCTAGGTACACTGACATGGTGCTAGGACACTGACATGGTGCTAGGTACACTGACATGGTGTGCTAAGAAGTTACACTGACATGGGTGCTAAGAACACTGACATGGTGCTAAAAACACTGACAGCTGGTGCTAAGAACACGGACATGTGGTAGAACACTGACTGGTGCTAGGTACACTGACATGTGTGCTAGGTACACTGAAATGGTGCTAAGAACACTGACATGGTGCTAGTACACTGACATGGTGCTAAGATACACTGACATGGTGCATAGGTACACTGACATTGGGTGCTAAGACACTGACATGGTGCTAAGAACACTGACATGGTGCTAAGAACACTGACATGGTGCTAGTACACTGCATGGTGCTAAGAACACTGACATGGGTGCTAAGACACTGACATGGTGGCTAAGAACACTGACATGGTGCTAGGTACACTGACATGGTGCTAGGACACTGACATTGTGCTAAGAACACTGACATGGTGCTAAGAACACTGACTGTTGCTAGAACGACTGACATGGTGCTAGGTAACTGACATGGTGCTAGGACACTGACATGGTGCTAGGTACAGACTTGACATGGTGCTAGTACACGGACATGGTGCTAGGAACACTGACATGTGCTAAGACACTGACATGGTGCTAGAACACTGCCATGGTGCAAAAACACTGCATGGTGCTAGGTACACTGACATGGTGCTAGTACACCTGGACATGGTGCTAAGAACACTGACATGGTGCTAAGAACACTGACCTGGTCTAGTACACTGACATGGGGCTAAGAACACTGACATGGTGCTAGAACACTGCAGTGCTAGGTACACTGCTAGGGGCTAAGAACACTGACTGGTGCTAAGAACACTGACATGTGCTAAGGAACACTGACATGGTGCGAGTACACTGACATGGTGCTAAGAACACGACATGTTGCTAAGAACACTGACATGGTGCTAAGAACACTGACATGTGCTAAGAACACTGACATGGTGCTAGACACTGACATGGTGCTAGGAGCACTGACATGGTGCTAGGTACACGATGGTGCTAGACACTGACATGGTGCTAGAACACGACATGGTGCTAAGACACTGACATGGTGCTAAAACACGTGACATGGTGCTAAGAACACTGACATGGTGCTAGGTAAAACGACTGACATGGTGCTAGGTACACTGACATGGTGCTAAGAACACTGACATGGGGCTAAGAACACTGACATGGTTGCTAAGAACACTGACATGGTGCTAAGACACTGACATGGGCTAGGTACACTGCATTGGGCTAGAACACTGACATGGTGCTAAGAACTGACATGTGCTAAGACACTGACATGGTGCTAGGTAAACTGACTGGTGCTAGGAACACTGACATGGTGCTAAGATACACTGCTGGTGCAATACAGGGAATGTGCTAAGAACACTGCATGGTGCTAGGTAACTGACATGGTATAGGTACACTGACATGGTGCTAAGAACACTGACATGGGTGCTAGGTACACTGACATGGTGCTAAGAACACTGACATGGTACTAGGTACACTGACATGGTGCTAAGAACACTGACATGGTGCAATGAACACTGACATGGTGCTAAGAACACTGACATGGTGCTAGGTACACTGACATTGTGCTAAGAACACTGTCATGGTGCTAAGAACACTGACATGGTGCTAAGAACACTGACATGGGTGCTAAGAACACTGACATGGTGCTAGGTACACTGCTATGGGGCTAAAACACGCATGGTGCTAAGAACACTGACATGGTGCTAAGAACACTGACATGGTGCTAGGTACACTGACATGGGTGCTAAGAACACGACATGTTGCTAAGAACACTGACATGGTGCTAAGAACACTGACATGTTGCTAAGAACACTGACATGGTGCTAGGTACACTGACATGGTGCTAAGAACACTGTCATGGTGCTAAGAACACTGACATTGTGCTAGGTACACTGACATGGTGCTACGAAACACTGACATGGTGCTAAGAACACTGACATGGTGCTAGGTACACTGCTATGGGGCTAAGAACACTGACATGGTGTAGAACACTGACATGGTGCTAGAACACTGACATGGTGCTAAGTAAACTGACATGGTGCGAAGAACACTGACATGGTGCTAAGAACACTGAACATTGTGCTAGGTACACTGACATGGTGCTGAATAAACACACTGACATGGTGCTAAAACACTGACATGGTGCTAGGTAACACTGACATGGTGCGAAGAACACTGACATGGGTGCTACAGGACACTGACATGGTGCTAGGTACACTGACATGGTGCTAAGAACACTGACATGGTGCTAGGTACACTTGACATGGTGCTAGGTACACTGACATGGTGTGCTAGGAGCACTGACATGGTGCTAGGTACACTGACATGGTGCTAGGTACACTGACATTGGTGCTGAAGAACACTGACATGGTGCTAAGACACTGACATGGTGCTAAGACACTGACATGGTGCTGAAGACCACTGACATGGTGCTAGGTACACTGACATGTTGCTAGGTACACACTGACATGTGCTAGAACACTGACATGGTGCTAGAGTACACTGACATGGTGCTAGGTAACACTGACAGGGTGATAGGTACACTGAAATGGTGGCTAGGTGCACTGACATGGTGCTAAGAACACTGACATGGTGCTAGAACACTGACATGGTGCTAAGAACACTGACATGGTGCTAGTAACTGCTATGGGGCTAGAACCACTGACATGGTGCTAAGAACACTGACATGGTGCTAAGAACACTGACATGGTGCTAGGTACACTGACTATGGGGCTAAGAACACTGACATGGTGCTAGAAGAACACTGACATGGTGCTAAGAACACTGACATGGTGCTAGGTAACACTGACATGGTGCTAAGAACACGGACATGTTGCTAAGAACACTGACATGGTGCTAAGAACACTGACATGTGTGCTAAGACACTGACATGGTGCTAGGTACATGACATGGTGCTAAGACACTGACATGTGCTAGGTACACTGACATGGTGCGACTAGGTACACTGACATGGTGGCTAATGAACACTGACATGGTGCTAAGTTACAACTGACATGGTCTAAGAACACTGACATGGTGCTAAGACACTGACATGGTGCTAGGTACACTGACATGGTGCTAGTACACTGACATGGTGCTAAGAACACTGACATGGTGCTAGGTACACTGACATGGTGCTAAGAAACACTGACATGGTACAGGTACACTGACATGTGCTAAGAACACTGACATGGTGCTAAGAACACTGACATGGTGCTAGACACTGCATGGCTAAGACACTGACATGGTGCTAGGAACTGACTAGTGCTAGAACCTGACATGTTGCTAGCACTGACATGGTGCTAAGAACACTGACATGTTGCTAAGAACACTGACATGTGTGCTAAGAACACTGACATGTTGCTAAGAACACTGACATGGTGCAATAGGTAACACTGACATGGTGCATAGGCACTGACATGGTGCTAGGTACACTGACATGGTGCTAGGAACACTGACATGGTGCTAAGTACAACTGACATGGTGCTAAGAACACTGACATGGTGCTAAGAAAACTGACATGGTGCTAGTACACTGACATGGTGCTAGACAACTGACATGGTGCAAGAACATGACATGGTGCTAAGAACACTGACATGGTGCGTAAGAACACTGACATGGTGCTAGGTACACTGCTATGGGGGCTAAGAACACTGACATGGTTGCTAGGAGAACCACTGACATGTGCTGGTAAGAACACTGACATGGTGCTAAGGTAACACTGACAGTGGTGCTATGAACAACTGACATGGTGCCTAAGAACACTGACATGG